>NC_056747.1:106914134-107164134 GCF_019279795.1 Protopterus annectens
TCCTCAACACTTTACTCTGTAACTGTGACTGGACCCCCCCTAAAAACCCTCCCACATGACCAGGCTGTAGCATATTTCAACAAAACATTTATACAGCACCTAGACACTGCCGCTCCATTGTGCAAAATCAAGGTACAAACCCTGGCTCAGTAAAGAAACCAAACAAATCCTCAAGTCCAGGATCACTGCCTGGCTTTACTATCAAAAAAACCCCAAAGAAACACAAAGCCTAACTAAGTACAAACAACTGTGCAACCATGCAAAAAAATGCATTAGGCTGAACAAAAAATCCTACTACACAACATTACAAACTAAATACCAACACAACCCCCAAAAAGTTTGGAAAAATGTAAACCAGCTACTAAACTCCACCCAAAAGGCTACCCCTAAACCAACCACCCCTGACACTAAAGTTCCCATCGAAACACAATTCACCTCCCACTTTGTGAACTCAATTCTATCCTTAGTATCACAGGACAGTTCCTTCCCCACTATCCCCCCCAACACAAATAACACTAATACAAGCTTTACCCTCAAAACAGTTTCCACCACTTCAATCAAAAGCATGCTCTCCAAACTAAAAACCTCATCAACAGCAGCCGACCTACTCCCCAGCTATTTCTTAACTCACAGCAGATGCTATTGCTATCCCAGTCTCCACTCTCATAAACAGATCAGTTGTTGAAAACTATGTGCCCGAACTCTGGAAAATATCCTATGTTACACCCATACATAAAGGCAGGACCTCCACTGAACTTAATAACTACAGACCCATTGCTTTACTCTCCCCCCTGGCCAAAATCCTAGAAAGATGCATCCATACCCAGATGCTAAACTATCTCCTAGACAGCAACATCCTGTCACCTACTCAGCATGGTTTCAGACCTGACCATAGTACCACTACATCCCTCCTCTGCTTCACAGGCACAGTAAACCATCTCAAAAATGAAGGCCTACAGGTGTCAACTCTTTTTTTGGATATGTCCAAAGCATTTGACACAGCCTCACACCAAATCCTGCTAAACAAACTAAACCAATATCACCTATCAAATTCCACTCTTAAATGGTTCCAGAGCTACTTAACTGACAGGTGCCAAGCTGTGAAATGGGAAAATTCTCTCTCTCCTCAGCTGCCCATAACTATAGGAGTCCCACAGGGTTCTATCTTAGGACCACTACTATTCACAGTCTTCACAAATGACCTCCATACCTCCACACAGCATGCATCTATCATTCAGTTTGCAGATGACACTACCTTAGTCTATGCTGCACAAAACATTCCCACCCTCCTGCAAACAACTCAACTAGCATTCTCTGACGTTGAAAACTACCTTACCAAAGCCCAACTTATGCTCAATCCAGAGAAAACTCAGCTTACGATTATAGCCAGTTCTAACAAAAACACTAACAGTCAGTTCACTATCTACTCCAGAAATGCTACTCCAATCGCTCCAGTGGCACAGGCTAAGCTATTGGGAATAACCATAGTCTCCCAAATAAAATGTGATAGTCATCTCAACTTAACTATTAAAAAATTACATGCCAAACTGGGATCACTCTATCGTATCAAACCATTTCTTACCAACAACACAGGATCAGCCATTGCTCGCTCCCAACTTCTATCCACCCTACTCTATGCATCTCCCATTCGGACTAATCTCAACAAAACTGAACTAAGCAATATGGAAGCCTGCTATAACAGAATTGCCTGCTTTGCTGCAAATTGCTCATATAGAACTCATCACTGTACTGCTTTGAGACAGCTCCACTGGCTTGAACTGCCCAACCTCCTAACCTACAATCAGCTCTGCCTCTGTCATTCTATCTGTTACCTCCCCAATAAGTGTCCTGCCCTCAAAAACTTAGTGCAGCATCACTCAGCCAAAAAGCCTCTTAGATCATCAAGCAAACTACTACTAGAAGTCACCAACAGCTACATTAGCTTTGGAGATGCGCTATATAGTAGTTCAGTGGCTAAAAATTGAACTCTGTCTCTACTAGCATTCAAAACACATCATCCAAAGCCTCCTTTAAAGACCTCATCAGGCAACATCTCAAGCAAAGCTGGCAATGCCATGATTGCTCCCCAGACTAGTGAAAGCGGATAACTTATACATACTAAATCTGGAGTACTTGATAATAGTTTTCAATCTTAGTCACAAACACTAGCTAATCTACAATGTATGTACTGTACCTGTGTACTATGTATGTATTCTACCTGTGTTCCAAATTTCAGCAGTACACCACAAATCTATTAATTACCTTTATTTTTAAATTAATATTTTTTTTTGCTTGTTCTCTCCACTGTAACTGTTGATGTGCCACATACCACTGTAAAAACATGTCTCTTGTAATTTGTATGTATACTGATCATGTCTAAATAAGTAAATGTGTCTGTAAATTCTCTTTGTGTAGCTTTTCTTCCTGGGCTTCTGCTGAAAAAGGGCCTTTTCGGCTCAGTCAGACACCCCCGGTTAACAAATGTAAAATAAAATATATATGTATATATATATATATATATATATGTGTGTGTGTATGTGTGTGTGTGTGTGTGTATATATATATATATATATATATATATATATGTGTGTGTGTGTGTGTGTGTGTATATATATATATATATATATATATATATATATATATATATATATATGTGTGTGTGTGTGTGTGTATATACATATATATATATATATATATATATATATATATATTTATTTATTTATTTTACATTTGTTAACTGGGCTAGTCAAACTGGATATATTTCCATTTTCAGTAGAGGCCCGGGGAGAAAAACTCCAAACATAGCACAAAATATCATATACAGATGTATAACAAATAAAGTAGGAGGAAATTAGAATACAAAAAAAGGAGACTAGAAGTAGTAAAGTACTAAGAAGGATGAGTATATAGGATTATATAAGTAATCTTACAACATGATATATGAGGTACTTTACAGTTCATTGATAGATTAAATAAATACTGTTATATTAATCTTACTAGTAACAGTTACTGCATACCGAGGGGTACGCAGAGTACGATTTTGTATCCAGAGGCAGTGTGAAGATAGAAGTAGGGAATGGTTGAGGATTAGTTAGGGTTACTGCAGGGACATAACCAGTGAGTTTTTAGGTGTCTTTTGAGTTTTTGCTTAAAGAGTGACAGTGAAGGTAGTAGAGTTAGATCTATTGGTAGAAGGTTCCAGTTTTTTCCAGTATTATTGGAGAAAATGGTGTCACCTACCAAGTTATTGGACTTGCTTATGCTAGCAAGCAGTTTGCTAGAAGAACGTAGGGAATTAAGATTATTATAAGGGTTAATGAGGTTAGTGAGTATAGGAGTATTATTTGGTTGGTAAAAGATCTTATGGGCAATGGTAAGTTGGGAAAAAATCAGAATGTTATGAAGTTCAAGCCAATCTAGCTGCTTTAGATTCATACAGTGATGAGTTCGAAATGCATTACCAGTGGCAAATCTGGCAATGTTGTTCTAGGAGCTTGCTAGTTAGAGAAGATTATTTTTTTTTAGATTAGTGTAAATAGGTGAGGCGTAAAGAAGAGTTGAGATTTAATGAGAGTGGGCAATAGTGGTTCTAGCTGTTGGAGTTAAGAAGGGTTTGATTCTATATAAGGAGCCCATTTTTCTGTTTACTGTTTGTATGGTGTTATTTATATGGCTATCAAAGTTAAGGTTGTTGTCGATTGTGACTCCTAATAGTCTGGTGATAGAGTTGGGGAAGATAAGGGTGCCATTGTTGGATTTGACAGAGAAGTCTATAGGAGAGGACCTACTGGTAGGTGTAAAGAGTAGGAGCTTAGTTTTTTTGGCGTTCAAAAGGAGGCAGCGTTTCAAGAACCAGACTTCTACTGAGTTGAATACGTTTTGAGTTAGTGAATGTAGTTCAGAAATGGAGTTGGCAGAACATATAAGCATGGAATCATCAGCATATTGTATACATGTGGCTTCAGGGATTGCTACATGAAGGACATTGATGAATAATGAAAAAAGAAGAGGTCCTAAAATGGAGCCCTGAGGGACTCCAAGGGTGACTGGCAGGTGGGATGATAGTTTATTTTCCCAGGAAACTGCCTGTTGCCTATTGTTGAGGTAGGACTTAAACCATCGTATAGCTAGGGTATCCAGAGAAAGAGATTCAAGAGTATTTATAAGCAGGGGGTGGTTTACCATATCAAAAGCCTTTGAAAGGTCAAGGAAGAGAGCAGAAGAGAGGATGTTGTTATTACGGTTCTTATTAATGGAGTCGGTGAAAGATAGGAGTGTGGTGGTAGTACTATGAAATGGCCTTAAGCCATACTGGCAGTTAGCCAGTATGTTGTATTTAGTTAAGTGGTCTAATAGCTGGTGGTGAATGCATTTTTCCATGACTTTTGCTAAAGGTGATAGTAGAGCTATCGGCCTGTAGTTAGAGTAATCGTTAGATTTACCACCTTTATGTAGGGGGATGATGTGGGAGATTTTCCAGATGTCTGGGATGATTCCCTCATTAATGGTTCTGTTAATTAGGATGGATATGGGAAAGGCAATGACTTTGGCTGCTTTTTGCAAATATTCAGAAGGTAACTGGCCAACTGAAGGAGTACAAGGCTTAAGATTTAGTAAGATTTTGTAGATGAGAGTGGTTGAGATAGGTTGAAATTGGAATGTTGGTAAAGATCCAGGTAAAGAGGTTGGGAGCCTTGTGTTGTCAGTGGAAAGCTGACTTGCTAGAGATTGTATGGTCTCTGTGAAGTAGATGTTGAAGTTGTTGGCCATTTGATGTGGGGTATTATGATCAGCATCTTGAGAGGATGGTGTGCTAGACTGACCAGGGTGAAGGAGTCTATTTAAGCTAATCCAAAATTTCTGTGGATTCTTTTGGTGTGTTTTCTGTAGTTTACAATAGTAGTTCTTTTTGTCAGTGAGTATAGCTTTTTTTGTTATATTTCTTAGCTGTCTGAAAGTTTGTTGTTCAGGGGAAGTTCTTTTAGCTCTCCACTTAGCCCATGATTTGTTTCCAAGTAGAATTTTCTGTCTGATTTCTTTTGAAAGCCAGGGGGCTGGTTTGGATTTCATTCTAATAGATCATTTAGGTGCATGCTCATCGAGGATTGCTAGAAATTTAGAGTTAGAATATTTAACAGTCTCATCTAATGGGAGATTTTTTAGAGGTTTACAGTCACAGGCATTGAGTTTGTTTTGGAATAGTACAGGGTTAAAGTGTTTCTTGGTTCGTGAGATCCTATAAGTAGGGGTGTTAGAAATGTCATTCTTTTGTCTTATAATGTAAGTTAAAGTATGATCACTTAGATCATCGTAAAGTTCCTACATTGTAAGTATGTGGATGTTTATTAATAAGTATCCAGTCTAAGGTGCTCTCTTTTTTGGTTGGTTTGTTAATTCTGGTATTTGAGGTGACAGTTTGAATAAAGCCATAAAGATTAATACGTGAGGAAGGATTATTAGTATTGACAGTTTTCCAGTCAGTGTTAAAGTCACCTAGTATTATTGTTTCTTGTGGGTAAGTTGAGGACACCCAGCTAAGAATATCTTCAATTATAATGTTGTTATTGCTGGGGGGGGGGTAGGTAGATACAGATGACATAAAGGGATTTGTTAGGGTTGATTTGAAGTCTGGAGATGAGGACTTCAGCCTTACTGTCCAGATGTGGGTTATAAGTTATAGAGGAGATCTGTAGGCCATTTTTATATAAGAGTGCTACTCCCCCACCCTTACATTTTAAGCAGTCTTGTCTCAATATGTTATAGCCTGGAGGGATAATTTCGTTATCTTTAGTTGCAGGTTTTAACCAAGTTTCTATAAGGCAGAAGATGTCAAAGGAGTGAATATCAAGGAGGGCATGGAGATGGGCAATTTTGTTGTTGATACTGCGGATATTGAGATGTCCTGTTAGTAAAGAGTTGGAGAGTTTGGTCTGGGTTGGAAGGTTTGAGGGTGTGGTGCACTGAATATTTACTGTAAAGGCATTGGTTGGGCCAGGATTAGGGTGGATGTCCCCATCCTGTAAGGTGGGGTTCTTTAGCTTAAATACTGTTTTGTATGAATAGTTAGTTTGAAGTTTCCCTTTTCTTACTAAGAGGTTATTGTACTTAATGTGTGTGCATCGATGGAATTGAGGTAGCAGATAGCAGGGAGTGGATATGATGTTAATGTGAATATGGGAGTGGGGGATATCATGAATGGTTGTTTATTTTGGAGAGTAGTTATAGTGGAAGTAATCAGACTTTTCAAAATAGGTTAGGAGATAGGCAGAGGTGAGAGCAGGTAAAAATGTGGTCAAGAGTATTAAGTTGGCTAGGATAACTTTCATTGTAGTTTGCATATTGTTATGAATACCTATACAAATACAATGGAGGTAGAATGGGATAAGATAATAAAGAACTAGTGAGAGTGGGAGAGACTTAAGGAGAGGGAGGGGTAGTGCTATAGGGTATGGAAAAGCACTTTAAGTAGAGATACTAGACAGAGTTAGAGGAGGAGGATGTAGCTAAGTGGAGTAAGTGGTTGGAGCAATTGATTGGTTGGATGAGATAGAGGGTGTGGTTTAGGAAGTATAAGTTTAGGACCACTGGGGGTGGGTGAGTTTTGGGGGTAGGGTAGGGGAGCAGAGTGAGCCCGCAGGGCGAATAGAGAGGGCTCAGACAAGAAGACAGGTTTTGAGGGAAAATAATCTGTGATTTGGGAGTCAAGTCCAAAGTAAGGTATCTAGGAGGTCAGAGACTCAAATAGCAGAGTGAAAGGAGAGCTGACTAAGGGTTGATTCAGAGGAAAAGAAATAGGTTCAGGAGTAACAGAAGTAAGAGGGAGACAAAAATAAAGTTTAAAGGCTGAAATATAGGAGCAAGGTAAGTGATGGGTAAATAGGTAGAACTACTGCCCTCTAATGGTCATTGCAGGTAATGTAAGTAGAGTCTATATGTATATGTATGTAACTTATAGGTTCATAGGATGATACTGGGCTATTGGCCCAGAGACCCTTATAAGCCTAGCCAATAATTTCACCCATGTTCCCTCACAGTCATCTCCTGTTTCCCCTGTCCAGCAGGGACACAGGTGGGATCCCAGGGGTGTATTTTCTGTTTCCCATCCTGTCGTCCAGGTTCCTGTTAAAGACGGCTAGAGAGGTACTCTGCTTGACATGGAGAACGAGTCTGTTCCAGAAATGGGGTAGTCTTTTGGACACAAATCTATCCTGCCAACAAGTTCTATTAATGTCACAGACCAGGTTAAAGCCTTGCATGTGGGTTGTGTGAGTGGAGTTTGTGTTACGGATATGCAGCAACTCCATCAAGGCTGGGTCTGACATGACCTTGTATGCCATACACAAGTCACCTCTGAGCAGTCTATAAGAGACTGAGTAGAGGGACAGGGCTGTTAGTCTATCTGTATAGAATAGGTGTTTGAGACCCTGGATTTTCCTGGTCAGGAACCTCTGTGGTCTCTCCAACTGCTGTATGTGCTTGGCAGGATACATGCTGAAGGGGGCATTGTACTCTATAATGGGTCTGATAAGGGAGGAATACAGGGATGTTATGACCTCCTTGTTTCTAGATGAAATACCCTTATTTATGAGGTGGGCCATGTAGAAAACCTTCTGTACGATGGAGGCAATGTGGTGGTCAAAAGGTTGCTATCAGCCTGGGTGCCCAAGTCCCTCACGACTGAGTGCATGCTTAGTATGTTGTTATTAATGTGATAATTCATGGGGATGGCATTTTCCCCAAAGGGGATAATGATGCATTTCTTGGCATTCAGTTTGAGGCCATGCTTCTGGCACCAGTCATTAGTTTGGGTAAGGCTCTCTTGGAGAATGTTCGCATCACTAGGAGAATTTAAGATGGTTCCCAGCGTGCAGTCATCTGGAAACTTGGTCAGCCACAGACCACTGGTTTTAGCTTGCACTTCAGAATAGTATATCCCAAACAGTAGAGGCCCCAAGACCGATCCTTGGGGTACACCACTCATTACGAGTCTACTACTAGAGGTGGCTTCCCATACTTTGAGTGGGTTCTAGCAGTTAGCCAGTTGGCTACCCATCTGATAACATACAGGTTGATGCCTATCAGGGAAAGTTTATCTATTATGCCCAAGTGGGGAATAGTATTAAAGGCTTTGGCTAGGTCAAGGTAGGCAGTGTGCATGGTCTTCCCCTCATCCATGACTTTGGTGGCTGTTTCGAAGAAGTCGGCCAAGTTAACAGGCATTTTCTCCCTTTGACAAAGCTAAACTGTGTGGAGTCAAGGGTTTGGAGGTTGCCAATGTCCATGTTTATACGGTCCATGATAATGCATTCCATGACCTTGCAGATCAGGCTAGTTAGGCTTATGGGGTTATAATTACGGATTCCTATTAGATTGTCGAAACTCCATTTACACGAATACAAAATCATAGACAAGTATTGTGCGAAATACGTAATCATCGAACATGAAAAACCGAGAAATTCGAAATGTCAAAGTGTTTTGTTGGCCCATCTGCGGTATAGCTCCGTAAGGTAAGTGTGCAATAGTTACGGACCTTAGGGTTTGGGTACGGGTTAAGGTATGTGTGTAGATAGGCAATGTGTGTAAGATTTAGTGTAGTGTTAGAAGTAGGGTTTTGTTAAATGTATTTATGTGTATTATTTATTTTGTTTGGGTATATCTCCATAGGGGAAGTGTGTTGTAGTTGCGGACCTTAGGTTTAGGGAGGGGTTAAGGGTTGTGCATAGATAGTTGTGTATGTGGGGTTTAGTGTAGGGTTAGAAGTTGAGTTTTGGTACTTTACTTTAGGGTTAGGAGTAGGGTTTGGTTAGTGTATGTATGTGGTTTATTTATTTTGTTAGGGTAGGTAGTATGTAGCGGGTGGTGGTGTTGGCCGACTATGAATGTTCGATATTTTAAATTTCGCGGTTTAGTGCGTTTGGTATTTTCACAGTTCGAGTAATACTTGTCGCTGTTTTGGTATTCGATGTAATGGATTTTTGTTGTTTTAATATAGACCCATAACTACCTGGGTCAGTAGACGCTCCACCTTTGTGTAGAGGGATGACAGTGGCAGTCCTCCATTCAGCTGGGATGGTGCTCAGTCTTTGGTTGAATAGGGTGTCTAATGGAGCTGAGAGTTCATGCCTGAGTTCATGTAGGATACAGCCAGGGATGTTATTGGGGCCCATAGAGACTGTATCTTTTGCCTTTGAGAGAGCATTAAGGACCTGCTCCCTGGTGATGTGGGGAGGGGGAAGAGTGGGGATGTCCTGGTTTACTGATGGGGGGACGGGGGGGGTGAAGTTTTCACTGAATCTGTCTGACAGCAGGTTGGCTATATCTGTGGATCTGTGTATGTCATGCTATTGACCACCAGTTCAGAGCAGATTTGGGTGTTGCCTTTGAGATTGCGGGCATATGTGAAGAAGGCCTTGTGATTGTCCTTGGTGGATGTGGCCAATTTAGACTCAGAAGTTAGCCTTAGAAGATTTCACCAGTGACCTTATTTGCTTGTTGAGACAAAGGAGAGATTGCTTCCAACTTAGCACCTGCTCCTTCTAGGCCCTGGACAGCAATGTTTTCCTTTTATTATAGAGTTTGTTTATTGCTACTGTCCACCAGACATGTTTACTCTTCCTTGAGAAAGATGATTTGGTCCTCTCGGGTACTGCTGAGTCCATACAGCTATGTAGGTGCTCATATAGTTTTTTGGTGTAGGCTTGGACATTAGTGCTAGTTCCAACTGAAGGTACGGTGTTTGTGAAGCTGCTTATACTTGGATATTTCATCACAGAGAAGGTTGAGGTTGGCATGTTTACATTCCTTAAATTCAGTGGGGCTTTTGGGGGGTTTAAAAGAGAAAGTAACAAGTTTATGGTCAGATGTCTTTGAGAAAGGAAATACCAAGAGGAGTAATGAAAGAGGTGACATATTTGTAAGACTCAGGTTAAGAATACTGTGTTTTCCAGTAGATATATTTACCAAATGCTCTAGGAATTTGGGCATACCCTGCATTGAAGGTAAAGGTATAGGTGTTCCAGTTTACTGAAGGGTAGTTAAAGTCACCCAAAGTAAAGGACTTTTTGCTAGAAGGAGGAAAAGTCATTAGGGGACAAAGAAGGAGTTCCGTAACACCCTATTTAATTAATCCTATCTTGCAAGATCTGTAGTTCAGTGAGGTCAGTTTTGTGAGTCACTAGGGATTTACCTGGAAGTAATATTTTCCTTGACAAATATGGAGGCTCCACCACAGTTGCCATTGCATCTGAAGGCATGAAAATATGCAAAACATGTGACCAAACCACTGTGATCTGGTCTGTCTTTTTTGTCATCTGTTCTCATTGACCGTCTCTGTAACTGGGGCTACTTTGGCTTGTGTTTCTTCATTTGTCCTACAGTGTGCATCCTACTACCCGTCTCAGGCAGTTTATTGCCATTACCTCAAGCTTCTTCAGCTGCTGTGCTCACCACCCAGGTTAGTGTGCCAGACAGAAGAACTGGTTGCACAACTGTTTTGCACACCCTACTTTTCAATTTCTTTGGTGTTTGTATGTCATTCATTACTCAAGAAACTTTGTGCCATTTTCCCGCATCATCTCTGATTCCTGCTGTGATCTCCTTATTCAGACTACCCTTCTATTCAATCACACCTCCCAGATACTTCAAGCTGCTAATTGTTCCACATATTTCCCTTCTAACTCAGTTTTAAGCTTTTTCTGATTTTTCCCACTTGCTGTAATGACCACTTTCTCGTTTACATTCAGTTTCACCCCTTCTGCCTTCATTTTTACAGACCATTCCCCTGGAGATGTAACTAGCTATTCTAGCACCCCCCAGTACAGTTAATGCTATACTTTAGGCACTAAAGAGCTTCACTTCTAAAACAGAAACTATTCTTCCCTTTTAAATTGTAGCAGCTGCTTGTTATATTTGTAACAAACAGCTGCTACAGTTTTTGCCACACACAGAGTGCTAAAGCACTTCAGGTCTTGGTAGAAAAAAGCTCTTCTATGCTTTTAAACTGTAGCAACTGCTTACTACATCTGTAGCAAGCAGTTGCTGTAGTTAGACCACAGATGCATTGTGGCAGTTAAATGCTGGTAATTTATTGAAAACCGATCAGCATCTGTGATTGCACCCAATAGCACTTTGTCCCCAGGATGGCTGACCCTTTTGCCCTACCCTAGCTATGCTACTGTAGTCTCCTATCATTTGCTGAAGTTCCTTTTATGAGTCTGCCTGCAGTACCACATCATCTGAATACATTAGCTTTGTTAAGAAGTGTCCTCCGACCTGTTTGCTGATGTAATCCTCATGAGCATAGATTTTGTTTTTATATGGCTACAACAGTAATAAATAATGAGTTTGAGAAATATAGTTCCTAACAAGAAAAGCAGATGAAATGCATCTGAATGCAACTTTTCAGTGAAACTATTCAGAATGTATTGGATGATGTTTAAGTTGAAGGCAGTTACAGGTATGATGTGTCAGGTGAGGTCCTGGGTAATCTAGCTCAGATTTCTATACAGCTTTAATACAGAAAGTTCAGGCTTACCTTTATGTAATATTATCTTGTTTTCTAGTTTTTCCAGTTTTATAGTGAGGTATAATTACCCAAATTTTAATTCATGAGTATTACTGTTTAACTCACATACTTATCCCAATAGTGTATTCTTGACTGTGTTGGACTCCTTTTCCTTTTTTTCCCCACAATACTGGGAGAACCATCACATTAAAAACACATTTTCTGAAAACTAATATTATAATATTAACTAGCAGACATATTGTATATACTTGGCCTGTCTATATGGAATAATAAAACAAGTTAGTATGCGGTGCTCTTAGCTTCATTAAGGGCAATGTAGCACAACAGGCACATTGCCTTTAATGTTAAAACTGAATACTAATGAAACTCAGCAAGTGAACTTCAGTGTAGTTATTACTAGCAATGCATTACAGGTTACCTTTTCAAAGATGTGCTAAAGGAATACTTGCAATTCTTTGTTGCGAATTCTGCATTAAAACACCAGCTTGTGTTATAACTGATACACACACACACACACACACACACACACACACACACACACACACACACACACACACACACACACACGCAGACAGATGCACAGACATACAAAGGCACACACATTTATACTAATGACATGCCCAGTTTAAAGAGTATAATAGGCATGTTCATCTGTTTATCAGTTTTAAGATTTAGATAGTGCATTTATGTAGATAGTACATTTATCTGCATCCTGTTTGGGCCATCATGCTTTTATCATCATCCTGTGCATTTATCAGTATCCTTTGTCAACCACCAAGTATTTTTCACCATCATGTGCAGATTAGCAGCTACCCAAGTAACACAATCTGTTATATTAACTCAGCTTATTCACAAGGGAAACAAAGAAAATTTTTACACAAAGTATGCAGCAGGCCTCACAAAATAACTTTCTCCACCCAAATCAAAGCCTGAAAGATGAAAATTTAGAAAAGAAATACTTAGAAACAACCTCTACAATCAAGCTGAGGACTACATTACTGGTAAAAAGGAACAGATGCTGAAAAACTAAACTAAATTAGATCAAACTAGTAAAGCTCATAACTGATCTAGAAAACTAATAAAGCCTAGTATAACCCATACTACTCTACAAAATAAATCCCCCAAACATACTGACACCTTTAAAATAAAATGTTAAAATCATCTCAGAATTAGAGTAGACAATCTCCTCTCTTCCATTCAAATGAATGTGAAATAGCAATTTACCCTAAAAAATGTGTAGCTTTTGTCCATATGATGCAAAAAATATCTGGCATTGTAAGATTATTGGATGGAATTTTGTAACTTATGGCTTTGCATCTCGTCATGAAACTCATTCCGTAATCTTACGGTACTGCATATTTTATGTAACGCACTTCAGACCATCACATATCATACATACACACATACACACCCACAAATACACTGTCCAGACACACAGATGTGTGTCTCATAAACACACAAGTGGATGTGAGCTTGCACAGAATTTAGTCATAATGCCGAATGACTGGAATGCCGAATGGCATTATGTCAGCCACAAAAGGTCTAAACCCACATTGCCAAAAAACTCTGCTTATGTTCTATGCACCCATTGCTATTATACACACACACAGATATGTATCTTTACCATCTCCGAAATTACACTACAGTGGGGAATGGTGAAACACCAATCCTTTCTGTACCATGGTCTCATTGGCATTTTCAGTTTTGGTCTTTTGTGGTTGTCATATTCCCATTTGACATTTTGATCGTTCAGTGTTATAAAAGTAACCCGCATTTGCTACACACACACACACACACACACACACACACACACACACACACACACTATGTATAAAATAGAGGCTTTGAGACATGGATACCAGTTCACCAACAGAAAGGAGTCAACTGAAGCTTGGGAGGTGAATCTTGATATCCATGTTGAGAACACAAAATAAGAGTTATGATCAGAGACCCAGTCATAATTCTTTGAAATGCATAGAAATGTATCTGCCCCATGTATTACCAATCACAGAAAAAAAGTTTAGCAGTGCACAGTATTTTTTAATATTTGAAAAGTATGAAACAATTAGATCTGTGGCAGAAGTAAAGTTCCTCTGAAGAACTAAAGACTAAAAGCTGTGAAACACTTTGTTGTGTGACACTTCTTGTTTAAAATTGTGATAGAGCAAAGTATCTAACAGCTTTTAAAGCTGTTTTAGCTTCTGCCGCTGTTGTGTGGTGGCTGACATTGGCTGCTGTGATTGTCTAGAATGAAACCCAATCTTAACAGTGCTTAGGGATTCTTAATAAAAGCTTGGCAAGCACATTTTTGACATCAGAAATGTGCATAACAAGCTTGTCTTTTTTACTGCTTTCAGAGCATAATTGTGGTGCTTCATGCACTACATAGTAATAATCACCACTAGGCCCGTCATGCTGCTTTATCCAGGATTAGGAAAGGTTTATCCATTTGGGTGATGCACAAGTGGATACACAGTGTCTGAAGTGAATAACATTGGCATAAATGAGGCGTGTAGCTATTTAAAAAATAGTATGTATGTATATGGGCATCCTATTCAGGATGAGCAGCTATGCCTTGTGTTTACGCAGAGAATGACTGCATGGATGGAGTAATTAATTTCTGACCTTTTTAAATAACTCTGTTGTATATTAGAATGCATTAGTAGTGTTAAGGGGTTCTGCAAAAAAGCTATAAAATATTGAGTATGCATGCATATACTCACATATGTATGTGAATCGGGAGACGGTGGTGGGACTGCATTCTGTGTCAATGAGAATACAGCTTTACACTGCTTGCTTCTGTGACATTTTTCATACTTGAATTACTTTGCTAAGGTTGGAAAAGCAAGACAGGAGATAGCCTAGGATCTCCTTGTTCATAATGCCAATTATTGTGTGTGTGAGTATGTGAATGTGTGTGAGTGTGAGTGTCTGTGTGTGTGTGTGTCTGTGTGTGTACCTTCATATACCTGATCAGTTTTATGATTGGATTACTGGATAACTTAACAAGGAAGTAGTCATACATGCAGTCAACCTGGATGTCTTCAAGGCTTTTACTAGGTTCCCCCACAGGCGATTACAAGGAAAACTAAAGGGACTTGGGGTAGGGTCACAACTAAGGAATTTAATTGCTACATGGCTACACAATAGGACACCAAAGGTTGTGCCAAGAGGGACAATGCCAGGAAAAGGAAAGTGCCAGCTGGAGTAATGCAGGAGCTGGTCTTGGATTCCGTTTTTTGTTAAGTTTGTTCATTACAGACATACCTGAAGAAACTGATAGCAGGACCAACTCCTTTGCAGATGACTCAAAGTTAGGGGCAGCAGTGGAAAATATAGGTAAGAGATGAAGAAAATATTTTTAATAATCTTTACTAAATCATCACATTTTAAATTACAACACGATTTCACATATATTAATAGAAAACATACCTGATTAACAGTTTTAATTATTTTATTGTACATCATATGAATTTGTTTTCTTTTTGACAATTTTCATTGTATGGATTTGTTTTCTTTTCACTCATTTCAACATTACATAAATTGCACAATTCCTGCCTTCCCCTTAAAACACACTCCTCCTGAACATTATTCTGAATGCATTGTTCTCACAAATTCCATTTATTTTTATGAACTTTGCTCCTTCCCTTTTCTACTGATCCCACCTCCAATTCTTTCATCTCCTTTGCAATATTCAGCAATTCTGTTACATTTGTTATAGAGTTTCCATTTTCTAGTATTTGGTGTTTTGCAGCCAATAATATTAAACTTAGTAAGGCCTTACTATGAGTTGAAGGAAAGATTTGATCAAATTGTCTGAAAGGCATACCTCTCAGCTTCTTTGCCTAGTAATTCTGGACAAGCCTAAACAAATTGGGAACAATTTGTAAACATTAATCTAATTAACTTAAAAAGTCAATAAAGCAATAGATTTTGTATCAACATGCATTTTCTGAAAAATAAGATGTGCACCTGAAGTACTAACTGACTGAAATACTGAGTAATTTATCAGAAAATTAAAAAAATACAAGGAACATGGCAAAAATATAAGGCAAAGTTAGGAATATTCTGCAAACTCAGGATGACAGGTATATTGAAACATAACAGTTGAGTTTCACTCCAGGCAAATGCAAATTACTGCAAGTGGTTCACAGTAACTCTTGTGTAAACTATCAACTGAAGGAATAAAACTGATGGCAACAGAGCAGGATCTGGGTTTGCTGATCCCATCTGGGCCTATCCACCAAGAGCAAAGAGGGCAGTGGCAGAAATCATCAGAACACTTGCAAACTAAAAGAACAATAGTCTGGCAGACAACAGTACTACTTAGGCAACAGCTAGACTCACACACGCACACGTACGCACACACACTGACATTTCTTACATTAACAGCACATATCTCCTCCTATCACGCAAGAATAGACGGACCCCACCCTTCCCACTACACTTCTAGCACCCATCCACCAAGGCCAAACCCAAACAACATTCACATAAATCCCTCAGTCCTTAACATCACAACCTCTCAATACATAAACCAAACCTTAATCCCTTCCCCTAACATCTGCACCATCTCCCTGAAGTACAACAAGACCATAGTAAAGCTACTAAAAACCCTGGTTATTATAGCATCTAAACTAACTTGCTGTGGTGACCTATAACCTAAACCTGGTCTTATCCCAACCCTGATCAACTCCACCTCTCAAAATATCATCCACTCCCAACTGACTACCATTCCACCTAGAAACAAATATGACATCCTAGTCTTAAACATTAACATAAGCATTAATAACAAAACTCAAGATCTGCATGCCAACCTTTCTCTATATTCACCTGACATTGTACTTATTACAGACACATGGCTAAAACCAGAGACCCCTAGTAGTGAATTTCTCCCACCAGGCTGTAATATCACATGCAATGACAGACTGAACAAAAGAGGAGGGGGCGTAGTAAAATCACCTCTCCTTAGTACCTATTGATGAACAACCCCCAAAATTTGGTAATGCATAAATTCTGTTTACCAAACTTAAATTCAACTCAAACAAATACATAAATATAATAGGCTCATATATACCACCAGGTGACAATATCCAAACCTTAGAAAATATACTGCAGTGGACCACAAAAACATTACCTCAGGAAACCATAATCATAAGAACTCCCACTAGGATAAATAAACCAACTAACAAACACACCATTCTCAACTGGATTTTAACTAATAGACCTGGCCTCTCCTCACAAGCTGGCTGTCTGCCAGACAGCCTCATTGACCACTTCCCAACATATCTAATTAGACAGCGATTTAACCCAACAAAGCAAACTATATACCAGCAAATAAGAAACAAAAACCTAAACCCTACTAACCTTGTAAACATACTGAAACACTGTAATTGCCCCCCCTTAAAGAACTTCCTCTGGAAGAAGCAGTACAGTATTTTAATACAACCTTCCTGGCCATCCTAGATTTACAAGCGCCTACCAGAACCATAAGTGTCAAATCCAACTATGCCCCTTGAGTAGGCAAGGAAACTAGGTCACTACTAAAATCAAGGAACAAAGCCTGGCAAATTGGTCCAAAACCAGGTCCCAATTGGCACTGCAAACCTACAGGGAGCCTAGAAATAAGGCAAAAAAGCTAATTAAACTAGACAAAATTAACTATTACTCTGACATCCAAACCAAACATCGCAATAACCCACAAAAATTCTGGTCAGCCAAAAATAGGATACTGCAACCAGGCAAAATTAGCACACCCTCCCCCTTCTACCAACAACAACTTAGAAAATATTGCAACCCAGTTTAATAGATATTTCACAGAAACTATCCAAGCTATGTCCAATAGTCAAACAACCTGTCCTATAACAACCACTAATAACCCACCTAATAATATAAATGTCTTCTCACTGCAACCAGTTTCTACTGAAACAATAAAAAAAAAACTACAAAAACTGAAACCAACCACATTAGCAGCAGACAATCTGCTTGATGACTTTGTCAAGCTAACAGCAGATGGTATCGCCTACTCAGTAACTATTCTTATCAAAAAATCCATATTGGAACATTCAATCCCTTCCCTCTGGAAAACCTCTTACATCATACCCCTTCATAAAGGTGGCACATCAACAGAGTTAGCTAACTACCGTCGAATCCCAATCTTGTCCCATCTGTCTAAAATACTTGAAAGAATCATCCATAAACAAATTACTGACTTCCCCCATACTAACAAACTAACCAGTTCTTAACACGGCTTTAGACCATATCATAGTACAACCACAGCACTAATGTAATTTATCAATACTATCAACGAACACAGAAACAATAACAAGTTTGTATCCGCTGTCTTCCTAGACCTATCTTAAGCTTTTGAGATGGTTTCCCATACTAAACTACTAAATGTCTTCGCAGAACTAAACTTATCTTAGTCCACCCTTGCCTGGTTCCAAGATTACCTAACTGGACACCAGCAGGCAGTACATTGGCAACAAACACTCTTGCCACTACTCCCAGTTACCCTAGGAGTCCCACAAGGCTCAATACTAGAACCCCTTCTCTTCTCACTGTTCACAAATAACCTCCATAACTCAACCCCACTGGCCTCCTTCATCCAGTGCGCAAATGACTCCACATTCATATGTGCCACTTCTAACTTACAGAAGCTCGAAACACAAACTCAGCAATCATTCCTAGAAGTAGAACAATGGTTAACAAACTCCTAATTAATTCTAAATCCCAAAATAAACAAGCTCATGGTATTCCGCCCCTCAGAAACCTCCATACACATGACCACTTTTAGCATCGCTTCATTAAATAATACCATCATCACCCCCTCCCACCACACTAAACTTCTAGGAGTTGAGATAGACTGTAATATGAAGTCAATAACACAAGGCGATATCCTGGACATCCAAATGAGTTTATTGCTCACACCAAGACAACGAAACAATTAGTAAAACAGATAAAATTCAAATATAAATTCCACGAATACTCAAAGTTCTCTGCTTCGACAAAACGTTCAGTTCAACGCTGCTTTAAATTCCGTACTTTAGCGTAAAGCAGCAGAATGCTAGTACAAATGCTGGTGCAGCTAAATAATTTAGGTTAGCCCAACCTGGTTGTAACCAAAGTTCTCTGCTTCGGCAAAACGTTCAGTTCAACGCTGCTTTAAATTCCGTACTTTAGCGTAAAGCAGCAGAATGCTAGTACAAATGCTGGTGCAACTGAATAATTTAGGTTAGCCCAACCTGGTTGTAACCAAAGTTCTCTGCTTGAGCAAAACGTTTAGTTCAACGCTGCTTTAAGTTCCGTACCTTAGCGTAAAGCAGCAGCCCCTCGGTGTCCTGGAATCACTTCCACGATAATGTGAAAATTAGAACCAACGTTGAAGTCAATAACACAAGGCGATATCCTGGACATCCAAAGGAGTTTATTGCTCACACCAAGACAACGAAACAATTAGTAAAACAGATAAAATTCAAATATAAATTCCACGAATACTCAAAGTTCTCTGCTTCGACAAAACGTTCAGTTCAACGCTGCTTTAAATTCCGTACTTTAGCGTAAAGCAGCAGAATGCTAGTACAAATGCTGGTGCAGCTAAATAATTTAGGTTAGCCCAACCTGGTTGTAACCAAAGTTCTCTGCTTCGGCAAAACGTTCAGTTCAACGCTGCTTTAAATTCCGTACTTTAGCGTAAAGCAGCAGAATGCTAGTACAAATGCTGGTGCAACTGAATAATTTAGGTTAGCCCAACCTGGTTGTAACCAAAGTTCTCTGCTTCGGCAAAACGTTTAGTTCAACGCTGCTTTAAGTTCCGTACCTTAGCGTAAAGCAGCAGCCCCTCGGTGTCCTGGAATCACTTCCACGATAATGTGAAAATTAGAACCAACGTTGAAGTCAATAACACAAGGCGATATCCTGGACATCCAAAGGAGTTTATTGCTCACACCAAGACAACGAAACAATTAGTAAAACAGATAAAATTCAAATATAAATTCCACGAATACTCAAAGTTCTCTGCTTCGACAAAACGTTCAGTTCAACGCTGCTTTAAATTCCGTACTTTAGCGTAAAGCAGCAGAATGCTAGTACAAATGCTGGTGCAGCTAAATAATTTAGGTTAGCCCAACCTGGTTGTAACCAAAGTTCTCTGCTTCGGCAAAACGTTCAGTTCAACGCTGCTTTAAATTCCGTACTTTAGCGTAAAGCAGCAGAATGCTAGTACAAATGCTGGTGCAACTGAATAATTTAGGTTAGCCCAACCTGGTTGTAACCAAAGTTCTCTGCTTCGGCAAAACGTTTAGTTCAACGCTGCTTTAAGTTCCGTACCTTAGCGTAAAGCAGCAGCCCCTCGGTGTCCTGGAATCACTTCCACGATAATGTGAAAATTAGAACCAACGTTGAAGTCAATAACACAAGGTGATATCCTGGACATCCAAAGGAGTTTATTGCTCACACCAAGACAACGAAACAATTAGTAAAACAGATAAAATTCAAATATAAATTCCACGAATACTCAAAGTTCTCTGCTTCGACAAAACGTTCAGTTCAACGCTGCTTTAAATTCCGTACTTTAGCGTAAAGCAGCAGAATGCTAGTACAAATGCTGGTGCAGCTAAATAATTTAGGTTAGCCCAACCTGGTTGTAACCAAAGTTCTCTGCTTCGGCAAAACGTTCAGTTCAACGCTGCTTTAAATTCCGTACTTTAGCGTAAAGCATTCTGCTGCTGCAGAATATCGCCTTGTGTTATTGACTTCAACGTTGGTTCTAATTTTCACATTATCGTGGAAGTGATTCCAGGACACCGAGGGGCTGCTGCTTTACGCTAAGGTACGGAACTTAAAGCAGCGTTGAACTAAACGTTTTGCCGAAGCAGAGAACTTTGGTTACAACCAGGTTGGGCTAACCTAAATTATTCAGTTGCACCAGCATTTGTACTAGCATTCTGCTGCTTTACGCTAAAGTACGGAATTTAAAGCAGCGTTGAACTGAACGTTTTGCCGAAGCAGAGAACTTTGGTTACAACCAGGTTGGGCTAACCTAAATTAATTAGCTGCACCAGCATTTGTACTAGCATTCTGCTGCTACGCTAAAGTACGAATTTAAAGCAGCGTTGAACTGAGCGTTTTGTCGAAGCAGAGAACTTTGAGTATTCGTGGAATTTATATTTGAATTTTATCTGTTTTACTAATTGTTTCGTTGTCTTGGTGTGAGCAATAAACTCCTTTGGATGTCCAGGATATCGCCTTGTGTTATTGACTTCAACGTTGGTTCTAATTTTCACATTATCGTGGAAGTGATTCCAGGACACCGAGGGCTGCTGCTTTAAGGTACGGAACTTAAAGCAGCGTTGAACTAAACGTTTTGCCGAAGCAGAGAACTTTGGTTACAACCAGGTTGGGCTAACCTAAATTATTCAGTTGCACCAGCATTTGTACTAGCATTCTGCTGCTTTACGCTAAAGTACGGAATTTAAAGCAGCGTTGAACTGAACGTTTTGCCGAAGCAGAGAACTTTGGTTACAACCAGGTTGGGCTAACCTAAATTAATTAGCTGCACCAGCATTTGTACTAGCATTCTGCTGCTTTACGCTAAAGTACGGAATTTAAAGCAGCGTTGAAATGAACGTTTTGTCGAAGCAGAGAACTTTGAGTATTCGTGGAATTTATATTTGAATTTTATCTGTTTTACTAATTGTTTCGTTGTCTTGGTGTGAGCAATAAACTCCTTTGGATGTCCAGGATATCGCCTTGTGTTATTGACTTCAACGTTGGTTCTAATTTTCACATTATCGTGGAAGTGATTCCAGGACACTGAGGGCTGCTGCTTTACGCTAATGCGGAACTTAAAGCAGCGTTGAACTAAACGTTTTGCCGAAGCAGAGAACTTTGGTTACAACCAGGTTGGGCTAACCTAAATTATTCAGTTGCACCAGCATTTGTACTAGCATTCTGCTGCTTTACGCTAAAGTACGGAATTTAAAGCAGCGTTGAACTGAACGTTTTGCCGAAGCAGAGAACTTTGGTTACAACCAGGTTGGGCTAACCTAAATTATTTAGCTGCACCAGCATTTGTACTAGCATTCTGCTGCTTTACGCTAAAGTACGGAATTTAAAGCAGCGTTGAACTGAACGTTTTGTCGAAGCAGAGAACTTTGAGTATTCGTGGAATTTATATTTGAATTTTATCTGTTTTACTAATTGTTTCGTTGTCTTGGTGTGAGCAATAAACTCCTTTGGATGTCCAGGATATCGCCTTGTGTTATTGACTTCAACGTTGGTTCTAATTTTCACATTATCGTGGAAGTGATTCCAGGACACCGAGGGGCTGCTGCTTTACGCTAAGGTACGGAACTTAAAGCAGCGTTGAACTAAACGTTTTGCCGAAGCAGAGAACTTTGGTTACAACCAGGTTGGGCTAACCTAAATTATTCAGTTGCACCAACATTTGTACTAGCATTCTGCTGCTTTACGCTAAAGTACGGAATTTAAAGCAGCGTTGAACTGAACGTTTTGCCGAAGCAGAGAACTTTGGTTACAACCAGGTTGGGCTAACCTAAATTATTTAGCTGCACCAGCATTTGTACTAGCATTCTGCTGCTTTACGCTAAAGTACGGAATTTAAAGCAGCGTTGAACTGAACGTTTTGTCGAAGCAGAGAACTTTGAGTATTCGTGGAATTTATATTTGAATTTTATCTGTTTTACTAATTGTTTCGTTGTCTTGGTGTGAGCAATAAACTCCTTTGGATGTCCAGGATATCGCCTTGTGTTATTGACTTCAACGTTGGTTCTAATTTTCAGACTGTAATATAAGATTTGATGTCCACATATCACAGACAGTCAAAAAAGTACACAAAAAATTGGAACTTTATACAAAAGTAAACAATTCTTCACTGACAACACTAAAGCCACCATTGCCTAGACACATCTAATCTCTGCATTGCTCTATGCATCCCCTATACTGATAAACCTAAGAAAATCAGATTTGGCAAAATTAAAAACCTGTTACAATAAAATCACCAGATACACTACAAACTCTGCATCTAGATCACGCCACTGTACAGCACTCAAAAAACTTAACTGGCTGGAACTCCCTCAACTCCTTCTTTTTAACCAACCAACTAATTATGGCCCACAGACTCTTCTACAGTCCTGATAAAATCCCTGCTCTGAACCAAGTAATACTTCCTTATTCCACCACAAGAACCCTATGATCCACCAACAAACCCCTTATTAAGAGCAAAAAAAAAACAAAAACCAAGCTGGTGAATGCCTCTTCTCACATTACATAGGCAAATACTGGAATGAATTACCACAGGATATAATATCCACCCCCACCTTAAACCAATTTAAGACAACACTAAAACTCACCTAACTAATAAATGGCTGTGTCACTGTTCTTCTTCTGGCTAACCATAATAAAAATTAAAGGCTTTACATGAACTAACCAGCTTTACTTACATTGATCATTATCAAAATAACTGTAAAATTTGTAACTTCCTTGAATATACTATTCTATAAGCATCCATTCCCTACCAGACTGTACCTTGCTGAAATTTTCCAGATGTATTTTGCCAGACTGTGCTTTGCTGATGTTTTTCAAATGTATCTACCCTGTGTTTTTATAACTGACTTGTAATTCTTTTCAACTGCAACTTTGCTGTGATTATCCAAATGTATTTTTACTGTACTGTACTTTGCTGATGCTTTTCAAATGTATCTACCCTGTGTTTTATAATTGTCCTGTAAATGTTCTGTATTGTATATTATGTGGAACTTTTCTCCTCAGGCCTCCGCTGGAAAAGGACGTATGTCCAGTTGGACTCCCAGTAAACAAATGTGAAATAAAATAAATGTATCCTCATATGGACAAATTCCAGAAGCAAAAGGGCAGTCTTCTTCTTTCAGCTTTTTCCCAGTTAGGGGTCGCCACAGTGGATCACCTGTCCGCTCATGATTGGCAGTGGAGTTTTACAGTGTCGAGTTGCCAGCCCGACACCCAACCTTGCACAGAAGGCACACACATGCACACACTCACACCTAGGGCCAATTTAGAGTGTCCAATCCACCTATAGCATGTCTTTGGGATGTGGGAGGAAACCGGAGCACCCAGAGAAAACCCACGTGACCACAGGGAGGACATGCAGACTCCACACAGAAGGCACTCCAGCCAAGGATCGAACCAGAGAACCTCTTGCTGTGAGGAAGCCACGCTAACTGCTGCACCACCGCGGCCACCCTGCAAAAGGGCAGTATTTCTACTATATAGAATACTGATTAGCTGCACTTTGAATTGTGTAGTTCTGGACACAAACAACAATGGGGATATAGGTTGCTGAAAGGAGTTATTCAAAAGAAAGCCATCAGAAGGGTGCATGAAATGACGGGGGAAATCTAAACATACTAAAGGACATAGAGCTCTTCACACCTGGGATCAGAAGATACGGAGGTATACAAAATCATGTCAAGGTGATATGAAAGGTTTATCTTGAACAGGAAAACCTGAGGAGGTTGGAGAACAGTACAGAAGGGAGACTACAGGGATGAACGTCTAAATAGATATGTAGTAATATTTTTTCCATGAATAAGTTTGTGGACCCATTGTATGGGTCACCAGGATGGATGGTGGAGAAGGAATCCATAGCGGTATTAAGGAAGCATGGGACAGATGGAGAGGAGGTGAGGAGAAAGACAGGAAAGGTGGGGAAGTAGAATGCTGAATGCAATTAATGGGCAGATTAAGTATGCTTATTGCCTCCTTTTGCCATCAAGCAAATGTAAATACATAATACATATCCATATATGCGTTTTTGGTCATGTACATGTATCTACAACTGTTTTTCTCTCTCTATATGTACAATGTATATATATATATATATATATATATATATATATATATATATATATATATACACACACACACCCCCCAGTATTATCAGTCTGCCCTAAACTCCTCCCATCACAACCCTAAGCAGTTCTGGTCCACAGTAAACTCCATTCTCCACCCAGGTAAAATAGGCACCCCCCCCCACCTACCACTCCCCCCTTCCTCCAGCAGTATTGATGACTCATTCAATAAACACTTTACTGAAACCATTCTGTCTTTGACTAAACAACACAACCCTCTACCCACCCTCCCTACAGCAAAGCAAATACTGTGCCCACTTGCAGCTGACAATCTCCCATCTGAATATCTAAAAATAGCAGCAGAAGCCCTAGCTTATCCAGTCTCTATCTTAATTAATCGGTCATTATCAGAAAGCTATGTCCTCACACTGTGGAAAATATCCCACATCATTCCCCTCCATAAAGGTGGCTCCTCCACTGAACGTTCCAATTACTGCTCCATAGCCATCCTTTCTCCACTTTCCAAGTGCAGCCATTTTCAAGATTACTTAGCTAATAGCCTCCTCTCCAGCACCCAGCATGGTTTCAAGCTGTACCACAGCACTACTTCCGCCTTGCTCTCTTTCAGTTCTGCAGTATTTCTGGATCTGTCCAAGGCTTTTGACATGGTCTCACACAAACTACTACTCTCTGTTCTCAGTAACCTAACCTTTTCCCCGTCAGCTACTGATTGGTTTCACAGCTGTCTAACTGACCGCCAACAATCAGTTGTCTGGCATAATGACCTATCTCCTTGACTTCCTGTAACACTCTGTGTTCCCCAAGGCTCCATCCTTGGTCCCCTACTATTCTCAGTCTTCACCAGTGATCTATTTACAGCCACCAAGCATGCGGATGGCTTCACCCTCATCTGCTCAGTCCCAGCTATACCTGAACTTCACAACATCACACAGGAAGCCTTTTCATTTGTAGAAAACTGACTATCTAATACCCAGTTATTACTCAACCTGAGCAAGACTAAACTCCTTATCTTCCAACCCACTAACTCTAACCCAGTTATCCCCCACTTTAATATTCTAGCCAAAGACAATACCATTATCTCCCCAACAGAACACACCAAACTACTTGGTGTTGAGATTGATAACAATCTCAGATTTGCCACTCACATTTCTGTTACCATAAAAAAGGTTCACAAAAAACTAGGTGCATTGTACAGAAACAAACAATTCCTCACCAAGACAGCCAGAATTTCTGCTGCCAATTCCCACCTAATCTCCACTTTATTCTACTCCTCTTCTATATTTACCTACCTTAGACAAACAGACCTAAACAATCTCAAGGCTTGCTACAATAGCATTGCTAGGTTTGCCACTGGTGCATCTGGCTTGCTACAATAACATTGCTAAGTTTGCCACTGGTGCATCTTATTGCAGTCACTACTGTATCTCGCTTAAAGAACTTGACTGGCTTGAACTCCCTCAACTTCTTCACTTGAATCAACTCTCTCTCACCCACAAATTAGTAAACCATCGTCTTAAAGTCCCATCCCTTCAAAACCCTCTCCAGCCCTACTGTTCCACTAGACCACTACGCTTCAGCAGCAAAAATCTACTTCTAATGACCAAACCCAAAAACTCAGTGTGAGAAGCACTATTCTCCTGCATCATATCCAGATTATAGAACAATCCCCCCCTCTGTAACCACACTACCTTCTTGCAATCACTTCAAGACTGCACTAAAAACTCGCTTAAAAAGCATCTGGTTATGCCCATGCACCAGTCCCGACTAGTAACCCTCCTTTTACCTCCCCTTCCTCTCCCCTCCCCTAGCCACCCTGCCTCCCACCATCTGATCATTGCATTCCTTCATCTGCAGGCTCTGGCTCACCCTTTACCCTCCCCTTCCCACCTCACTGAATCTCTCAGACCTGTTATAACATGCTTAACTACCTCACTTCATCTCAACTCCAAATACATATTTTATTTATTTTTATTTTATTTACATTTGTTTATTGGGAAAGTCCAACCGGACACAGGTCCATTTTCAGCGGAGGCCTGAGGAGAAAAGCGCTGGTACAGTACAGTACAAAAGATACAATATGGTAAGATAAGAAGGGAGTATCACAGCAAGCAGGAGATTTATACGACTGAGCATACTTAGCAGCAATTAACAATTTTAAAATATCTAAAATAAAGTCAATACATTAGAGTATCCATTTATGAAACTCTGAGAGTTTTTTTTATTGTAGGGTATTTATCATTGGGTGGAGTGTCAATACATTAAAGTATCCATTTATGAAACTCTGAGACAGTTTTTTTTATTGTAGGGTATTTATCATTGGGTGGAGTGTCAATACATTAGAGTATTCATTTATGAAACTCTGAGACAGTTTTTTTTTATTGTAGGGTATTTATCATTGGGTGGAGTGTCAATACATTAGAGTATCCATTTATGAAACCCTGAGACAGTTTAGTTTTTTTTATTGTAGGGTATTTATCATTGGGTGGAGTGTCAATACATTAGAGTATCCATTTATGAAACCCTGAGACAGTTTTTTATTGTAGGGTATTTATCATTGGGTGGAGTGTCAATACATTAGAGTATCCATTTATGAAACTCTGAGACAGTTTTTTATTGTAGGGTATTTATCATTGGGTGGAGTGTCAATACATTAGAGTATCCATTTATGAAACTCTGAGACAGTTTTTTTATTGTAGGGTATTTATCATTGGGTGGAGTGTCAATACATTAGAGTATCCATTTATGAAACTCTGAGACAGTTTTTTTATTGTAGGGTATTTATCATTGGGTGGAGTGTCAATACATTAGAGTATCCATTTATGAAACTCTGAGACAGTTTTTTATTGTAGGGTATTTATCATTGGGTGGAGTGTCAATACATTAGAGTATCCATTTATGAAACTCTGAGACAGTTTTTTTATTGTAGGGTATTTATCATTGGGTGGA
Source organism: Protopterus annectens (assembly GCF_019279795.1). NCBI lineage: Eukaryota > Metazoa > Chordata > Ceratodontiformes > Protopteridae > Protopterus > Protopterus annectens. Next base: position 106,941,471 of record NC_056747.1, read on the forward strand.
GTGTCAATACATTAGAGTATCCATTTATGAAACCCTGAGACAGTTTTTTTTATTGTAGGGTATTTATCATTGGGTGGAGTGTCAATACATTAGAGTATCCATTTATGAAACTCTGAGACAGTTTTTTTATTGTAGGGTATTTATCATTGGGTGGAGTGTCAATACATTAGAGTATCCATTTATGAAACCCTGAGACAGTTTTTTTATTGTAGGGTATTTATCATTGGGTGGAGTGACTATACATTAGAGTATCCATTTATGAAACTCTGAGACAGTTTTTTTTATTGTAGGGTATTTATCATTGGGTGGAGTGTCAATACATTAGAGTATCCATTTATGAAACTCTGAGACAGTTTTTTTATTGTAGGGTATTTATCATTGGGTGGGGTGTCAATACATTAGAGTATCCATTTATGAAACTTTGAGACAGTTTTTTTTATTGTAGGGTATTTATCATTGGGTGGAGTGTCAATACATTAGAGTATCCATTTATGAAAGTCTGTGACAGTTTTTTTATTGTAGGGTATTTATCATTGGGTGGAGTGTCAATACATTAGAGTATCCATTTATGAAAGTCTGTGACAGTTTTTTTATTGTAGGGTATTTATCATTGGGTGGAGTGTCAATACATTAGAGTATCCATTTATGAAACTCTGAGACAGTTTTTTTATTGTAGGGTATTTATCATTGGGTGGAGTGTCAATACATTAGAGTATCCATTTATGAAACTCTGAGACAGTTTTTTTTATTGTAGGGTATTTATCATTGGGTGGAGTGTCAATACATTAGAGTATCCATTTATGAAACTCTGAGTCAGTTTTTTTTATTGTAGGGTATTTATCATTGGGTGGAGTAGAAGAGAACATGAGGTACAGAGCCGCTGTTCTGATGTAAGTAGGATCTCAGCAACAGTGATGTTATGGTTTATCCAACTGACTTACACCTAGCTTCCTCTCACTACCATGTATACTACTCACTCATCTCCTTTCTTACTCCTCTATCGTCCCCTTCCATCCCATTAGCCCTTCTAGCTTGTTCCACCTTTGTCTGGAGCTTCTGCTGTATATCTGCTTGAGTTTAGTGCAATATTTGTATATAAGATTTAGGTATATGAGTTTAGAATAGTATCTGTTTCAGCTTAGTACTGTCTGTATATACATCCTACCTTTATTCCTAGCCTCGGTATATCTGTTCATTACTATGTTTCATGTTGTATGTATAGCTAATGTTTGCTGCAGTATGTATTATTTGCTGTTGTATGTATATTCAGTTGTTCTTCGTGTACCCTGCTGCTCATTTATTGTTCTGTGGAGCTTTTCTCCCTGGGCCTCCACTGAAAAAGGACCTGTGTCCAGTTGGAATTTCCCGGTAAACAAATGTAAATAAATAAATATATAAACAGACAGTGCCCTTGTGTCCTTTGTTCTGACTATTAATGGTAGAATTGTAAAGCTATCCATGAACCCACCATCTATAACAAATCAGTACAGATGATGTTGCATTGTGTTATTATACTGCTGGTCTGGATTTCATCATTTATTTTAGAATCTGCCTCCTGGCAAGACAAATAAAGCATGAAGTCATACTATTAAGAGACTTTGTAAATTAATGTTAAATACTAACAGATGTGGGTGTATCACTTTTGTAAACTCTACAGCTGTAGGTTTCAAGCATGAATTCATTCATAGCTGTGGGAAATGTGCATCATTTTTTTGTGTTACTGAAATGAAGTGACATTGCAACCTACAGTTTACATAAAACGTAAAAAGTGTGATAATTGTAGTAGATGCACTAGTTTTGATTTCCATAAAATAATTTTACATTGTGTATATTACTCTGAAATGTTATTTCATCTCTCAAGTGCTTTGGGTCATTTCTTAAACTGGTTACCAAATTGTGGAGGAGGGATAAAAGTAAAATTCTTGCTGCATTAGCTCAGCCATCCATTTTCCAGAATTACAGCAGCTTGTCACAGAGATAATATACAGTTCTTAACACTTCAAGCCCAACCTTTTATTTTAGAGCTATAGCATTTCCTAGTTTGATAACTGCAAATTAACTAATTTCTCAGAAACTTTACTTTATCAAAGGTGTTCGTCTTCATTAAAGAATATAACATGAAAATTACAATATCTCATTTCAAAAGTAGTCAAACTTCCCAGTGTTCTTGTGTCAGAAAGCTTACCAGCATTTTTCATAAAAGGCATTCACTTTCCACATAAAAGACGAAACTAATTTATGAAAGATAAGGACAGATTTGTTATACACTGTAGTGTGAAGTTTTTTGCTAGCCTGGTTACCATATAATTTTCTTGCTTCACAAACATGACTAGTAACGTCTCCCACTCTTCCTACTGATTTCAGAGTTTAACACTGATACTCTCCAACCTTTTTCCATGTGCCTGTACACCTGCTGACTGATTATTTCATTGGCAGCAGTGAGCAAGAGAAAAGCAGTGATTGGCTGTTTACTTGTTGTATGACAACAGAGAATGAGGCTCCTAAGCATATCATTGGCTCTCAGTGTAAAGAAAAGTGGGCAATGTGCTGCTGCATGTGCTATGCACACAGGAATGGAATGTATTATTTCTGGCGTGACAACAGGTGGGTATCCTCATGTAAGATAATGCAGGGTTTGCAAAAAGCATGCTGTCTCAGTAGCACAAAGATGCAACTTCCATCTCTACAGAATTTAGGGTCAAAACCGGATTAGTCATTGTTGAACAAGTATAACTTCAAAATGTTAAAAAATACTAGGTTTTTCGCCCAAACTGGGAATAAGATATTACACAAAATTATAGATGTTAAGTTGTCAATCTCGCCTTCATTCTTGCTGGATGGGTTCGGAGCCGATCCTCGGCTCCAACTCGGCACTAGCTTTAGCTCGAGAACTCCTTTTACCAGCTCGAGGCAACCCTATATCCCATGATGCAAGGCGGAACTACCTCAGATCTCGTTTGCCGCTTAGCGAAAGAGGTCTCCTTTGCCAGCTGAGGTAAGTTTTTCTTGTTAAAAAAAAAAAAAAAAAAAAAAAGTTTAGTTAGGGGTTTAATTTCCCTTCAGTGTTAGGTTAGCCTGTATTTAGTACAGCCCACCCTATTCCCTTCCTTTTAAACTTTTAAAATAGTTTTTTCAGTTAAAGTTTTAGTCAGGCCTAGTTCCCCAAGTTATTCCCTTCCTGTGTGTCTGTGTAGGGATTAAGTTGTGTGTTTGTGGGGACTGTTTGTGTATATCCTTTTAGGATGTCTAGGAAGGCAAGGTCTCAGGGAAGTGTGACCAGTGCTGTCAGAAAATGTCCCTGACAGGCGGTCACACTTCTTGTGTTTGCACCTGCAGGACTCATGTGCGTTGTGTCATGCCTTTAGCCAGAGAGTCCTGCAGGAAAGGAGGAACAAACTGATCCTCCGAGGTTTGTTAAAACCTGAAGGTTCTCCTCCTAAGCAGGGCAGGAAAACCTCTTAAGCCACGGCTCAGGCTACAGTGTCCAAGCCTCCTCCGGTGGCTCCTCTGGCTGGAGCCGATGCTTCTTCTGCTAGAGTAGTGGTGCGGTGGGTGGCGGCTCCCCCACTGACTACCTACTGCTGCGCCGTCGGCCGCGGCGGGCCACACTTATCCAACGCCGGGGGCGAGATCCTCGGCTCCATCTGGGGTTCAAGGGACTTGACTCCGATGGCTCCGGCCATCGCCCGTAAGAGATCGGTCCCCGTATTCACTCGGCTCCGGGTCTCCTCTTTTGTCGGGCGGAGCCATCGGAGCCGATCTTGAGATCTTCCAGGCTGTCTGACCACAATTTGGAGAGGGTGGTAAGCAGGCTGTTGAAGTCTCAGGCACTGGCCCAAATGCTCCATAGCCCGTCTCAACAGACTTGGCTACAGCCCCAATTCTTGAGATTCTCCTCCGACTCCACACCAGAGTTCGGAGCTTCTTGGGACAGCGACTGTTTGATGCCATCCTTCGGCTCCGCTCCGATCTCCTCCTTGAGACTTTCCTTGGAGGGATCCGGTCGTCGGGTTTCCACTGTCGGGACCCTTGTCCGACCGCTCGGCGCCGACATCGCCTCGAGCCTTCTCGCCGACCATTCCTGTTTCTGGGTGTGTTCAGGTCTCCCGGGAGAGGAGCCTTTGAGGTGATGAGGAGTGTCCTGGCCTCTGAGCCTGGTCAGCGGTCTATCCCTCTAGCTCCTCCCTCATCAGTGCCTGCAGATGCCTCTTGCCAGCCTCTTGCTCTCAGGCCCAGGGATCCATCGCCCCAGGTTTCCCCACTGGGAATTTCCTCCTCTTCGAGGTTTCTCCTGACCCTGCAGGAGGAAACACACAGTCTCCCTGAGTCTACTACATCTGATACCGACTTAGATGTCTGAGGATGTCTCATTTTCAGACATCCTTGAGCTCCTCAAACAGAGGTGGCCTCCATTGACCCCTCCGAGGATGAGTCGGTATACCTGGAGGCTTTGGATCCCGACCCTCCACCTCCTGGGTGTCTCCGCCTTCGACCCACTCATGCAGGTAGTGGCTGCGGATGGCGGCTCCAGATTCTGTGGAACCTGTCCCCAGGAGACCATCCAAGTTCATTGGACAAACAGTTCCTGTCCAAAGGTGTCTCTGTGGATGCTATGGTGGTGGCGGCCACTAAGAAGGAACTGGCTACCTGTCCATCCTCCTAATAAGGATTCTAGGACCATGGACAGGTATGGAAAGCGGATGTTTTCTTCAGCGACCTTGCTGAATTACCTTTGTCACTTCACCAGGCTTGAGATATTCTCAAGGAACTGGGAGAAGTAGTCCAGGATCCTTCAGCTGCTGGGGCTCAGGAAAAGATTGCCTCTCAGCTAGCTATCCTGAATTCGATAGCTAACTCCTCCATGCGGCTCATATCTTATGCAGCCGATGGAAGGCACAGGTGTTGCTCTTAGACGCCAAGCCTGGATGCGGCTGTGTAATTTCGGACCCCTTTAAGGCGTCCTTCACCAACACCCTTTGACGGTTCGGCTTTGTTCGGACCTCAGGTGAAGGATACTTTGACCAGATGTGAACAAGGCGGTAAAACTCTTTCTGCCGTTGGAGTCCAGTTTTCCACTCCTTCTAGACCATATCCCAAGGGTCAGAAGGGGAAGAAAGCCCAAGGAGCTACACGGACACACGTGGTCAGTTTACCCCAGAGGCAGAGGGGTAACAACAATAGGCGCTGCCCTAGAGGCAGGGGGTCCTCAGAACCAGGGCAACAGGGAGCCTCTTCCTGAGAAGCCCTTTCATCCCTGAGGTGTTGCCCGACTGTCCACCCTTGGAGGCAGTCGGGAAGAGTAGCCTGGCAATCCCTATCACAAGAGAAGTGGGTACAGTCGATTATATCCGAGGGTTACAAAATTCCCTTGAAAGGTTTCCGTTACCTCTACAATCCCTTCCAGACATCTCACCCGGTCAAAGGATTTGGCAAAACAGGAAGTTTCAAAACTCCTGGGAAAAGAGCCATCCAAACAGTGCCGGCAGACCAAGTAGGATCCGGCTTCTACTCAAGATTCTTTTGGTCCCCAAAAGGACGGGAGATTGGAGACCAATACTAGACCTAAGCAGACTAAACAAGTCTGTCAAAAGGCAAGATTCCGGATGGTCACGCTGCAATCCATTCTGCCCTTTCTGGGCAAGGACAATTGGATGTGCTCGATAGACCTTCAGGATGCTATCATATAAAGATTCACAGGCGCTCCAGAAGGTTTCTCCGCTGGCTGGGAGCCAGTCATTACCAATTCAGAGCACTGCCCTTTGGCCTCACTTCAGCCCCAGAGTGTTCACCAAATGCATGGCGGTGGTCACAGCTCACCTGAGACGCCGAGGATTCCAAGTGTTTCCTTATTTGGACGACTGGCTCCTCTCCGCCACCTCCAAGGATCAGCTTCTTCGGTCCAGAGACTACACCTTACAGCTTTGCAAGAGTCTAGGAATTTCGGTGAATTTGAAAAATCCTCTGCTGCCTTGCCAATCTATCACCTTTATAGGCAGAGTTAGATACCGTCAAAATGTTAGCCAGGCTAACAAATCAAAGGATTCTGGACATCCAGAAATTTGTTCAGCTTCTGTTACAAAGCAACAAGGTCAAAGCCAGGTTTGTCTTGAAGGTTCTAGGCCTAATGGCTGCAGCCATTGTTCTTCTTCCACGTCTCCTGCAGTGGATGTTGTTCACTTAGTGGTCGCATTCACCATCTGCCCATGAGACACGAGATCTTAGTGACACAGTCTTGCAGGGCTCATCTACGATGGTGGGTATCTTCCCCTCTTCTTCATCAGGGCCGACCATTTGTTCCCCCTCCTCCAGTTGCCACGGTCACCACGGATGCCTCTCTGATCGGGTGGGGGGGGGCATTATCAGGGCAGGATGGTCCACGGGACGTGGCAACCCATAGAATACCACCTGCACATAAATGTCCTGGAGATGAGAGCAGTGCTTTTAACGTTGCAAGCCCTCGACGACTTTCTTCCCACAGGGACTATTGCAGTACAGACGGACAACATGTCCGTGGTCTGGTACATCCACAAACAGGGCGGAACCAGGTCCTATCCCTTATGTCGAGAAGCTCTCAGACTTTGGCAATGGGCGATCTCTTCTCAGCGGTTTCTGATAGCAACATCCCCAGGTCCAACCTATTGGCGGACAGGCTAAGCAGATCTATTCTGATGCCTCACGAGTGGTCTCTCAATCAGTCTGTAGTGGATCAGATTTTTCTGGAGTGGGGCACCCCTTGTTGCGATCTTTTCGCTACCCCTCAAAACAGCAAGTGCCCAGATTACTTCACACTATTTCCTCTTCCAGGCCATCCCTTGAGAGACTCTCTAACCCAGGATTGGCCTCGGGACTTCTTTATGCTTTTCCTCCCTTTCCATTGATTCCACAAGTCATTCAGAAAGCCACCGTTTTGAGAGCCAAATTGATCCTCATTGCTCCATATTGGCCTCGACAAATTTGGTTTCCGTCTCTACATCATCACCTTCTGGTGCAGCCCTGGCATCTGGACCCAGTTCGGATCTTTTGATCCACCAGTCGGGTCAGCAGCACCGAGCCATTCATTCTCTCAACCTCACTGCTTGGTTGCTCCACTTCCTTCCTAGCCAGGCTACCAATGATTTCTGACTCAGAGACATTTTAGTGTCTTCTTTAAAGTCGTCCACTAGAACTGTTTATGCTAGCAAGTGGCGACGTTTTTCTATTTGGGCAAACGCCAGAAATATTGATCCTTTCACCGCTCCTATACATTCTGTTTTGGATTTCCTGGCGGAGGTTTTTCATTCGGGATCGTCATCATCTACAGTCAAAGTACAAATGGCTGCTATTTCCATATTTCATGTTGGCTTGCAGGACAATAACATCATGTCTCATAAGTTATGCAAAGCCTTTTTGAGAGGAGTTTTTCTCCTAAAACCGCCTGTGAAACATCCTCCTCCGCAATGGGATCTGAACTTAATGTTGGCATCCCTAATTCTACCTCCTTTCGAACCGTCTGCTACGTGTTCTTTAAAGTTGTTGACATGGAAAACTATATTTTTGCTGGCTGTTACTTCTGCAAGAAGAGTTTCTGAGATTCAGGCCCTCTGTATTCGTTCACCTTATCTGGTGTTTCATAAGGACAGGGTATCATTAAGAACTAACCCTTCCTTTCTTCCCAAGGTTGTATCTCAAGCCAATATTAACCAATCTATTGATCTACCAGTTTTCTTTCCTAACTATATTGACAGAGCTGAACAGAAGCTACATTTTTTGGATGTTCACCGTCAGCTCAGGTACTACTTACATAGGACTAAACAAGTTAGAAAATCAGACCAATTGTTTGTCTCCTATGCAGGAAACAGGTTGGGTCTTCCAGTATCTAAAGTGACCTTATCTAGATGGTTGACTTCCACCATTTCCTATGTGTACTCTCTAAGGGGCAAACAACTATCTTCTAAGCCAAAAGCACATTCGACCAGGAGTCTATCCACTTCTGTAGCCTTTCAGGATAGACTTCCCATTGACACTATTTGTGCAGCAGCTACTTGGGCCGCCTCATACCTTTGTGTCTCATTACAAGTTGGATTTGGCCTCCAGAGATAGGGCCAGTTTTGGTTCCACTGTTCTCAAGAGTCTGTTCCATTGAGCCACCCGGGATACAGGTGCTAGGGACGGTCCCATCCAGCAAGAATGAAGGCGAGATTGACAACTTAACATTTAGAAGTTATGTACCTACCATAGCGTTCCATGTTAGTTGTCTTCTCGCCTTCTTTCTGCCTCCCTCCTTCCCCTGGCCTGGACAGATCTTGGAGAGTTCCTATTAGATTGCTTCCTCTGGAGCATTGTTATGAGGACTTCTTTTAGGAACCATGGTTCCTAATTATATTAGGATAAGTCTTTAGCAGGGTTAGTTTGCTGCCAAACGAGATCTGAGGTAGTTCCGCCTTGCATCATGGGATATAGGGTTGCCTCGAGCTGGTAAAAGGAGTTCTCGAGCTAAAGCTAGTGGAGGATCGGCTCCGAACCCATCCAGCAAGAAAGAAGGCGAGAGAAGACAACTAACATGGAACGTTATGGTAGGTACATAACTTCTAATTATAGCACGAGAGAGGTACCTTACATACCTGCCTCATTGGCCTGTTCTTAAGGCCAGCCATACCTACCTGTTTGCTTACCAGCCTTCTGCATGGTATCAAGTTCAAAGCCGTAATAATATGTAGGTTTACCTTCATATGTGCGTTCTGCACACGGGCGAACGAGAGATGTTCGAAAGGACTTTTGCAAAGTTCCCAAACGTCGAACGGAAAATGCTTTGAATGTGCAATAAGCGAATGCACAGTGACATTCGCTTATTGCAGATTCTTCATTTTGGGTGCGGATTGCACTATAGCGGGTATCGGAAAATGGACCCTTTCCCCACTGTAGTGCGATCTCAGAGTTAGTATATTAAAGTGGGGGGTGCAGGGGGGGCTTTCCCCCCTGCATTACACTTCGTATTCGACTTTTGTGTTTGAAAATCAGCAAATCTGCTTTTCGATTTGCTGATTTTCGAACATCGGAAACTGTTGTGGTTTTGTGTTTCGTGGTTTGGATTCACTCATATGAGCAATTGCATGTGTAATTTTTGGCTATGTAAAGGTAAACCTGATCTGTATGGATATACTGTTAGCTGGGTGCCTCATCTACTTCTGCACGCAGACATAGGACTGGATTAGCTTGTTTTGGCACAGTTGTCTTGCTGTAAACTCTGTACTGATTATGCTCTGTAGGTATTGTTAATTAACAAACTGACAAGTCTTTTCCTCACTGCTTTCTCCAAGGTCTTTCTTACTGCTGAAGTCAGATTCTGTCTCTGGTTGTTGTCTGTGCTGTGTTTACTGCCCCCTCTCAAGGATGGGGGCTATAGTTGTACACTTCCAATTGTCAGAATTCTCCTGTAAGGTGAAAATCTTTTTAATAGTTCTGTCAGAGGCTTCATCAACAATTTGACAACTTCACTTCTTTGCTACCTTTTCACATTAATTCTTACCATTGTACAATATATCCCAGATGCATTCTTTAGCTTTTTTTCATTTCTAATTAATCTACCATGTTGTATGCTATATTTCCAGTTGTACAAAGTCATTTTACACCTACTTGTGAATTATTCCTGTTACAAAACATTGTGAAATTGGCAGAAAGTCTGATTCTCCTTTAGATTGTTTTCTTTTAATGTTGCTAATAATGGCACTGAAAATTATTAAGCTCCAGTACTGAACCCTGTTGTATCCAATTTGTCAGCATTGTTTCATCAGTATGGAGTCCGCTTACTATTGTCTAGCCAGTGTTTTTACCTACTTTGCTTTGCTAGGACCCACTCCAAATTTCCTCAGTCTTCTTAGTATCCCAGCATAGTACTGTGGTAAATGCCTTGCTGTAGTCTAGGCTGATCACATTCAGAATTCCTTTTTGGATTTAATATTATAATTACTCGGACAAGAAGCTCTGTTAGATTACCTTGACATGGGCTTCCTGGCATGATTTTAATGATTCCTGTGCCTTACTGAACTCTAGATATTCTAAATTGTAAGTGAAATGATATTAAGGTTCCTTATATTTTAAAAATTAAGTCCTAACAGGATGCTGCTTGTCATGACTGCTTTGTTGCACCCTAAAACTCTTTACCCATTTTACCCTTTCAAAGCTCAAAGTGAAAGATTTTATCTTCTGAAGATGTAAGGAAATACCTTACCTTTTCAGTTTCTGATTTAACTTTAAATATATATGTATGCAATGAGAAGTGATTTTTAATAACAGTCTACCTACAGTAGTTAACAGCAGAAACAAGGTATCCTCTGGAGCCAAGCATGACTGTAACGCCACTGTAAGGCAATGCGTACAAGAAGCATGTCCTGATGAAAGTAATGCTAAGATTTTTTTTTTTTTTGTGAAATATATTTTTCAACCCTGGTAACAGAAAACAGTAACAACTTCTAAAATGCATTAATTCAGTTAGCTTAACTGATAGTTAATTGCCCTATTAAAGTAAAAACATTCAAATCAGGCAGATTGCACAATAAATACAATGCAATTGAGAGTATACAGAGATTAAAAACAAATATATAAATATATTAATATAGTTCATAAAATTTAGCCAACTTTCTTTTAATAAATACAGCTGAAAAGAAACATTTTCATTTATACCAAGTTCACTGATGATGTTGAGCTTTGTCTGTCCCTTAGAATCATAGAAGCATAATTAGTCCTTAAAATCACAACAACTTATTCTAATCGGCTACCTGTAAATCAAAAAAACTTAAGTTTCTTTACAATGTGCTTCTTGACAATGTATAAACAAAGCATTAATTTTGTTTTACTTACTTAAATCCTATAAATGCTCTTTAATGTGAACTCTTAAAGTTTACTCAGTCTTACCCATGTAAAAACATATATTTCTAAAGTTTCTGGGTGTTGAAAAAAATCAGCTGACATGAATAAACTGTCAAGTATTACTGTACAAACATGTAAATATATCCACAGATTCAAAATGTCTACGAGCGATTCTATTCAATAATTCATTCAAATTACTGTAGGTGACCCTGATTCCAAAAGACTTGCTCTCAGTGTAAGTGATGACTTACACTAAGAGCAAGCTGAGTGCAGGTCTTTTAGAATCTGTCCCCCTGCTGTAAGCCTGTTTGTAGATAGGTCTTACTCCAAAGTAAGTTACTTACACTGAGAGCAAGAAAGGAAGAAACGGAGATTTTAAATGCTGCAATATTTATGCAAAGTCAAAGCCAACTTAATCAATATTAAGAAGGCAGCCCCAAAGATATTCAAAGAGAAATACAGGCAGAAGCATCCAGATATGGAAAATTTCTCAATAAAAAATAATATCATAATGAGGGAATGTAGGAAAGAAGATCAGTAAAGTAGAAGTTAAAAAAATTGAAGTTGAAGTTATGGAGTACCTGAGAAGTGAAGTATTTGGTGTAGAAGTTCTAACACAGGTTACATCACAGCATGAAGGAGCGAGTCCCCAAAGTAAGGAGAAACAGGAAGATCAGGAGACATCTGAAGAAGAAATATGGACATGCGAAAGAAAAGGACATTTAATATGGTGTAATATCTATACAAAGGAGAAAGCAAAACTAAAAAAGTATTTCGGCTTTTCCCGGTTAGGTGTCACCACAGTGGAACTCCAGTCCACTAATGATTGGCAGTGGATTTTTATGGTGCCGAGTTGTCAACCCGACACCCAACCTTCAAAGAAGGCACACCCATTCACACACGCACCTACCTGCATGTCTTTAAACGTCACTCATCCGTGGAGAGGACATGCAGACTCCACACAGAAGGTGCTTCAGCCAAGAGTCGAACCTCTTGCTGTGAGGTGACAATGCTAACCACTGCACCACCACGGCAGCAAAACTAATCAATACAAAAACAGCAGCACCAAAGATATTTGAAGAGAAATATAAGCAAAGGAATCCAGACATGGAAAACTTTACAATTCGAAGAAATAAGAAGACAAAGAGGAAAAGTAGAACAGGAGATCAGTAATGGAGAAGTTAAAGAAATAGAAACTGAGGTTATGGAGTACCTGCGAAGTGAAGGATTCAGTGGAGAAAATCTAATTCAGAAAGCACCACAACAGGATAGAGCAATGGACAATGAAATTAAGGGAAACCAATGGAATGGGAAGCAACTGGTCAGGTGCTATATGAAGATATTTTGGAGCCTTCCATTAGAAACCAGTATAAACATTCACTTGAAGCTGTACAGCAAGGGAAGGAACAGGAAACTCTGACTCAGTTGTCAATGTTGAGGAGTGATAGGCCAGTGAGCTCCCATATGACAGAGCAACAGATGGTACAGGATGAAATTGAAGAGAGTGGGCCACAGGAAGATGCTATAGAACTTTCTATAGAATGCCTGTAGGAAATCGAAAACAAAAAATGTGCTTTCAGTTTAGAAGAAAATAAGCTAAGAGAAGAGTTGCTTGATTTAATAGAGATACATAGACATATTAAGATCAATGAAAGAAATAGACTGCAGAAGGTCAATAGAACCCAAATAGTCAGAAGTTTGATAAAACAAATGAACACAGTAATTAGGACTGTCCATAGAGATCCATGTGATATAACAGAAGTAAACATGATATATTACTGTGCAGCTAAATTAATAACTGATAATAGTCAAGGAAGGGGAGAAATCAAATACCATCATGGAAGTATTTAATAAAGAAAACTATAAAGCAATTAAGACAAGACGTGTCACAGTTAGAAGAGTATAGAAGAGGGAACAGATCAACAAAAATACTTAGAAAGATAGACGTGATAAAAGCAATGCACAATATCAGAACAGATCAGGCTCTATCATGCACTATCACAAATAAACTAAAAATCTTAGCACAGTCAGAAAAACTTAGAAGATACACAGATAAATATAAAGGAAAAGTACAAAATAAACAATTTATTGATGACCCAAAAAAGTTTTGTAGATATTTGGGAAACAAAGTAAAAGGAATTGAAAGACCAAAAAAAGAAGACATAGATACATTTTGGAGAAGTATCTATGAAGATCCTGTCGAACATAACAAAGATGCTAAATGGATAGAAGAAGTAAAAGGAAGAATAAGAAGTTTGAAGGTACAGGATATGAAATAGGATGAAGTAACAGCCAGAGAGACTGAAACAAAGTTAAGAAAAGCCTCTAATTGGAAAACCCCAGGCCCAGATGCAGTACCTAACTTTTGGCTAAAAGTATTAACATCTTTGTACGAAGATTTAGCCATGAGTAAGAACTATTTATATGCACACTCCATACAGACACCAACCTGGTTAACAGGAAAAACAATGCTCCTACTTAAGACTGAACCTGCAAGCTACCCTAGAAATATAGACCAATAACTTGCATTTTGACGATATATAAACTATACAGTGGCATTGATGCTGACAGAGTTTATAGTCATTTAGTAGAAAACTCAATTATGGCAATAGAATGAAAGGGCAATAAAAGAAAGTCATATGGAACAAAGGATCATTTATTGTTAAATAAAGTCATAGCAGAGAACTGTAAAAGGGAAAGAATCTAAGTATGGCATAGATTGACTACAAAAATGCATTTGATATTATCCCACATTTATGGATAAAAGATTGCTTAAAAATGTATAAGATACACCCTACACTGCTCGACTACATTACAGTGACCATGAAACAGTAGCAGACCACTTTGCAATTAAGTCATGATAAAGGACAAATTATTATCCCAGGGATAAAAATTCAAAGGGGGATATTCCAGGGTGAATCTGTCACTACTGCTATTCTGTCTTTCCCTTAACCCATTAAGCTGCCTACTTAACAGCTTAGGCCATGACTATAATTTGGCTCCTAGAAAACAACACAGTGTAAAGACTTCTTATCTTTTCTTTGTTGATGATTTAAAGCTGTATAGCTTATCAGATGAGGAACTGAAAGCACAAATGCAAGTGGTTAAAACTTTTTCAGATGATATGAGTGTCATTTGGCCTTGATAAATGTGCAAAAGCAGCCTTTAAAGCAGGAAAGCTGCAGCACCAAGAACACCTCAGTTTGGGATAAGAATGTGATATAAACCAACTTGAGCAAGAGGGAGTTTATAAATATTTGAGAATTGATGAAGGATCAACAATAAAACATGAACAAATGTGAATAAAACTTACTAAGGAATACTTTAGAAGACTTAAATTAATCCTGAAAACAGCGTTACTAACAAAATTCAAGCTATAAACCAATTTGCTTTTCCTGTCCTAGCGTACAGTTTTGGAGTGATTGACTGGCCCCAAAACATGTTGGATAGATTAGACAGGAAAACAAGAAGGATGCGTCATATTCACCACATGATTTATAAAAATCATTGCATAACAAGATTATATATTCCCCGTTCCGAAAGAGGGATGGGGCTCTTGGAAATTGATAACGTAGATCTGCAGTCATAGGACTGCACATATATGTGCTGACCTCACAAGACCCAAACACAGAGAAAGTTTTGAAATACGAGGAGAATAAATCTAAGGTGGCTTCTCTGCTTAATCTAGCAGAAGCATATCATAGTGTCAAGCAGGAATGGACATCAAACCAGAAATAGATAAAATCAGGCAGCAACTGAATGTACCAACAAAGAAAAGAAAGAATATAAGGTGAAGGACCAGATGAGAAGGCAAGAAATGTGGAAAATGCATAAATGTAGTTGTAAGTCTAGAAAACTTCTGGAAGAACCTCATGTTGATCAAGATTGAATGCAGGAATGTTTAAGGAGAGTCAAATTCAAACCAAGAGATGAAAGTGGGCTACTTACACATTGGTTTACAAAGTCCATTGAACACGTGGGAGAAATAGACAAATGTAGGTTTTGTAAAACCGAATTGGAAACAGTCGCACACCTCATTGCTGGTTGTGACATACTAATGGCAGAAGGACTCTACACTGAAAGGCATAATAATGTGGCAAGACTGTTGCACTGGGGATTGTGCAAACATTATGGTACTGAAGTGGCTGAAAAACACTGGAAACATACGCCACAAAGCATCATAGAAAATGATCACGTCTACATCACATGGGATCACCCATTACTAGCAGTTGAAAAGACAGACGCTAGAAAACTGGATATAGTTGTCTATGAAAAGAAGACAAAAGTAGCATTGAAATTGCCACACCCAGTGACTACAGTGTCTTGCATATAGAGAGACAGAAAGTCATAAAATATCAGGATTTGCAGGCAGAAATGAGAGCAATGTGGAAGAAGGATACCCAGACAGTTCCAATGGTAGTAGGAGTGAGGAGAGACGTATAAAAATAATCTACAATCATATTTAGATATGATACCAGTGCATGTAACTCTGTACAAATTGCAGGAGGAGTCATTACTGGGCATATAGCGGGTGCTGTGAAGAGCATTTCTGGCTGACATCAAAGATCGAAACAGTAATAATTTCTGAAATTTAATCGTACTTATTAGAAACCCAAAAGACTTGGAGAAATTAAAAAAGAGCAAGTCTTTCAGAATCAGGACAGACCTACATTGAGAGCAAGTCTTTTGGAATCTGGCCCAATATATTCTTATCTTGCTGTATTACGGTAATGCAAAATATATCAGTTTATGGTTAGAATTACTGAAATTGTTTCCTTGACTTCTCTAAAGTCATTCTTTGCTATGTAGCCATAAACCAAACTTGTGTTCTACACTTTTTCTGCATTTTTTTCTGAAAAAAAATCCAAAGAGTAGTAACCTTGTGAATTTGAAATTGCACTAACATTGATTTGTTATGGGAAATAACGTTTTGCATCATGCTGTTCATCTTTTGTTTATTTATTTATTTGTTTGCATACTACTGCAACTCAAGTAAATTTACCTTGAGCATTTGTATGAGGAGCCCAGTTAAATTAGTCAAGGGATAGAATTTATTTGCAAATGTAATTTGATAAAAACTGGTAGTACTTATAAAGTGCAACTGAAGAACAAAAAACAAAACACAAAAATGCAGTCAAGGATCTTTACTTGGTAGTGTTTACATATGTATTTTTATATCCAAAGTAGACTCCAAAGAATTTTTCTTCAGGTAGAAAGCAAATGTTGGAGGTGTGATGTAGAAGAAAGAGGTAACTGGGAACATATTTTCTAGGACTGTAATGAGTTGGCAGACCTTAAATATTCCCTGCAGACTGCTCTGTCAGAGATACTGGGTGAGCAGATTGGTGTAACTAAGGAAAGGATTTTTTTGATCTTTGATACAGAATCAGAATTACCTAGACATAGTAAGGCCCTGCTGAGTCTAATGATGATGGCTGCCAAAAACAGCAATTACTAGAAAATGGAAATCAAAATCTAAACCAACTGTACTCGAAATAGTGAATATAGTAAAATAGATAAAATAAATGGAACTGGGATGTTTAGAAAAGGGTAGGAGCAAATTACATGGGAAAAATGTGAATTGTGGGAACAGTACATGCAGAGGAGGAATGAGGTTTAAAAGAAGGCAGGGTTTGAATGAACAATGTAATGTTTGACTGACAATGACTGGATAGATTATCAGTGATGTGTAATGTTTCCAACTACAATTATGATAGTATAGTTTGTGATGTATAGTGTTTGCAACTACAATTATGTCAATATGGTTTGTTTTCATTTATATAAATGTATGATTGCCTACGTCAAATGTGATAATTTAATAAAGATGTTTCTTTTTTTTAAAAAAAGAGATGGAACTTATTTAGAAATATTACATGATAAAATTAGTAGTATTTACAAAGTGCAAGAAACGTCAGTAGGTATAATATATTTACAAATGCAACATAATAAAATTAGTATTATTTACCATGTGCTTAAAGAAATGAAAAAAAGAAAACAAATGTTGACTAGAACTAAATTTACATGCAAAAAAAGACAAATATTATAGTTGCAAGTTAGACAACTTGACAGAATTGTCAGATGGTTTGAAGGATTGAATAAACCCCTATGTCATTCATGTATTGCCAAGTGGCTCACAGATATGACACAGATAATCAGAATAGGGGAGGTTACCTCCACAAAGAGGCCAATCACCAGTGGAGTCCCTCAGGGTCCTGTACTGGGACCACTGCTGTCTGGCATCTACGTTTTTGAAGTAAAAGCCAATACTAAAGGGCTCTAGCTGACTAAGTTTGCAGATGACTGCAAGCTATGAGCAGTAATGGAATCTCCAAATGACTTAGCCATCCCTCTGGAAGATTTGTCCAAATAAATAACTAGTATCAAAACCATGTACCAAAACTAAATGCCAAAAAAATGCATTATTGTGTCCTTTGAAAAATCATCTACCCCAGGGAACTACCCCATTGACAATATGTCCCCTAACAACTGACCTGGTTGTTCAGGGTTTGAGAACTTATGTGGACAGTGACTTAACCTTTGACTAATGTGTATGCGTTGTTGTAAGAAACTTGTTCAATATTGCACAGCTAATAAAGGGATTGTGTCTTTATCTAGGGATGTTATTTTACACCATTACTCATCCCTCATTAGGTCAGTCATTGAGTATAATGCTCCATTTGGCATGTATCTGTTCAGACACATGCAATAACTGGAACATCCACAGAGATACCTAACTAAAAGGATACAATGCCTGCAAAACATGTCCTACATGAACTGACTCAAAGCCATATCACTGTACTAGATATCCTACAGACTGCTAAGAGATGACCTGTGTCTGGCATAGAAGGCATGCTCTGATCCAGTTCTAATGAATTTACTGCACATCAGCAAGTCAAATGGCACCAGAAATACTTGGTCTAGGGATCTAAACCTCTTCTGCACCATTGACAGAATGGTTTGGAGGGACAGATATATCTAGCAGAGGATACTCCTGATCTGGACTCTCCATCCACATAAAACAAAATTCTTCCCTCTCCAAATTCAAGCACAGATTGGATCTATGGATGGGAAACAGAAAATCTATCCCAAGACTGCCATCTGTACTATTAATGGACAGAGGCAGCTCCTAAATGCTTTATCCCATGCAAGAGTCCCTTCAAATTATCTATGGTATAATCCCGGTTCATAGGTGATTAGTCGACTAATGGCACAGGAGCCTTTACAAGCCTAGCCAGTAATACCCAGGATATGACAATATTGTATCTTCATTCCCCAGATATGGGATGGGGGTAGTATCAGGGTAGTGGGCCTAGGGATGTTGGAGTCCTGAATCATTTTACAGACTGTCTCTGTCCATAAAGGACATGGACAGTACCCCAGGGGTGCATTTATGGTTCCCCATCCATTTATCCAAATTCTTTTTGAAGAGAGTGAGGGACAGGCTTTGCTTTACAAAGATGGGAAGTTTATTCCACAGACGAGGTAGCCTTTGGGATATGAATCTGTCTCTCCAGCAAGTTCTGTTAGTCACAAATAAGGTTCAGGACCACTGAACACATAACCCTTGTATAATTGTTCTTGTGCATATGTAACATTTTCAACAGGGCTGGATCAGAGAATGCCTTATAGGTCAGGTATAATTTCCCTCTCAATTAACAATATGAGACTGAGTAAAAGAATAGGGATTTTAGTCAGTCTGCATAAGACATGTGTCTTATACGTGTATTTTATATTGAGAAACCTCTGTGGCCACTCCAGTTGGTGTAAGTACCTGGTTACGTACATGCAGAAGGGAGCATTGTACACAATTATGTGTCTGATGAGGGCTGAGTACAGTGGCACTATGACTTCCATTGATCTTATATGTTGAGCCACATAGAAAGATTTCCTCAGTGCTGTAGCTACCCGATGGTCAAAATTTAGGTTACTATCTATCTATTTCTACGTCCCTCACCACTGAGTCTGCTCATAGAAGGGTATGCTATCAATACTATAATTTGCAGGGATTTCTGAATTACTAAAGGGTATGATTGTGCATTTTTTAGCATTTAGTCTGAGACCATGGTTTTGGCACCAGTCATTTGTAATTTTTAGGCTTGATTGTAGGATGTGAGCACCATTTGGGGATTCATTGATTGCTCCCAGCTTACAGTCATCTACGAACTTGGTAAGCCAGAGGTCCCCAAAATTGGCCTTCACTTCAGAGAAGTATATACTAAACAAGAGGGGTCTCAACACTGAGCCCTGTGGGACACTGCTAGTAACAGGTTTCTTAGCGGAAGTGGAGTCACCTGTCCTAATATGTGTCTTGTCAGTGAGCCAGCTGGCTATCCATCGGACAGTGTAGGGGTTTATGTCTAACTCAGTAAGTTTATCTTTGATCTCCAAGTGGAAGATTGTGTCAAAAGCTTTGGCCAGCTCTAGATAAGTGACCTTGGTGACTTTCTCAAAGAAGTCCACCAGATTGAGCAGGCAAGACCTCCCTTTGACAAAGCAAATTGGGTCTGGTCCAGTTTTTGGGAGAGTTCCTATGTCATTATTGATAAGGTCCATGACAATTCTGTCCTTGGCCTTGTAGATAAGACTGGTCAAGCTTATGGGTCTGTAGTCAGTTGTTGCCCCCCGCCCCGTTCAATGTACAACTGTTGCAGTCCTCCATTCCTCTGGGACAACGCCTGTCCAAAGGCTGTGGTTAAAGATGGTTTCTAGTGGCCCTGATAGATTCTATTTTAAGCTATTTAAGAAGCATCCTGGAATGTTGTCAGCACCCATGGAGGCTGCATTTTTGGCTTTAGTGAGCACAGTTAGGACCTGTTCTCTCATAATGACTGATAGGGGGATGTTTATGGGTACTTTTTTAGGTGTGGTAGGAGGTGATGGGGGGGGTTTGAAGTGAACTTGGTGAGCAGGTTTACTGTAGTTTCAGGCTGGGTCTAAAGTTCATGATTAACTCAGCACATTGCTGGTATTTCCCATGAGGTTACAAACATCATTTAAAAATAATAATAATAATAAAAAGTTGTTCTCATTAGGGATAATATATAATTATCAGTCATGGGATGGGTAAGGCCAGTCTTTAACTAAATGGGCTAGGTTAATTCAAGCTCAAAAAGAAAAATGTCTAGGCTTGAAATGGCCTGCAAGGCCAGTTAGCCTTATACTTACCTATGAACCTACTGGGAAAAGATACCCTGAATGAT
This sequence comes from Protopterus annectens, assembly GCF_019279795.1. Taxonomy (NCBI): domain Eukaryota; kingdom Metazoa; phylum Chordata; order Ceratodontiformes; family Protopteridae; genus Protopterus; species Protopterus annectens. The sequence goes on from NC_056747.1 coordinate 106,961,516, forward strand.
AGAGCAAGCCATTTCGTTTTCGGCAGAGCAATGCAATGACTCTGACATTAGCTTAGATCAACAGATATTAGAGCTTTGTTTTCTGGAGATTGAATTAAAAGCTGCTTTGAGCAGAGCCCAAAGAATTAATGAGGAGTCCATATTCAAGTTTGGAGAGGAGTGTATTTATAGCAAGAGACCATCTGGTTTCTATAGTGAGTAAGCTATAAATTTTGTAAAATCGCTTTAGTTGGGCTAAAACTTTATCATCTTGGGTCTCAGCATACAAGTGAAAATAGCGATGAAGGTGGTTGAAGGATGATGCCAACGTATTTTTGCTCCTTGATCCATGGAAGGTTTTTTTCCTAAGTGGTCTTTGATAACAATAGGATGTGTAATACTGAGTTTATATGGAGTCCTGAATAGCATGACTGTTTTTGTTTTCCTCTTCTGACAGGTAATTTGTTGTAATGAAACCCATTCTATGTTGACTTAGTCATCTTGTAAAACATTGGCAACAGTGGTGGATTTTTATTGGCTTTGGTGAGCACAGTGCCATCAGCAAAAAGAATGCAATTAGTCTTAGGGAAACCTTTGTGTATTGTATCTGTAATGGAATGCTTATTTGGCTCAAGTAATGTGAAGGTTTTGCCAATAACTGAAGCTTTGGAACCTCTGCAAAACTTTACTAGCGAACCCAATATCAGCTAATTTATGAAGTTGCATAGAGTGGTCAGCTGTATCAGAATCTCAGGAAAAATTGAACAAGTTAGCATACTTTGTTCCATATTTGAGAAGATGTGGTCTATCAAGCTTTATCAGGGTGCTAAAGGTTGGGCTGAAGCCATATTGTCTATCACAGAGCATATCATATTTTGGGATGTATTCAATTATGGGTTCATGGATATTCTTTCTAGTATTTTAGTTAGTGTACACATGTTAGCAATTGGATGATGGTAATTTTTTTAGTGCGTGGGGACAAGTCCTTAGCTATTGGTATGGGGGCTGCATTGCAACAAACAAGGCACTAGTTTGTGTAATCCCATATGGAAATGGAGATGTTTTGTGTTATTCTAGCATACTAAAACTAATGGAGGATAGTATTTTCGATTGCATGGATCTTATTAAAACTAATTCATATTTTAAAGTAGGCATTCCTAAATGTCTTCCAGTGTTTACCTACAGATGATCTAACAATTTGTAGGAACTGTTCAAAAAACAGGATATGCACGGACAATTTGTTTAAGCAGTCACATACCATGAGCTGACTGGGTGAACCTATAAAGCTCTACATAAGTTATATAAAAAGCAGTCAAGGACAGATAACTAACTCATCCAGAGACATGAGATTCCTAAACAATCCAAATAGATTTTTGAATGAAAATAATTATCTTAATGGTAGAAAAAGTCAGGCAAAGTTATTTTACTTTATATATATATATATATATATATATATATATATATATATATATATATATATATATATATAGTAAGGGTTACTCCATTTCCAGGACTATTGCATTTTCTTAGTATTTGGCTTCATCAGCCATCTTCATCTCTATGTCAGATATAGCTGATTCTCAAACAAATGTTGAAGTTTATGACATGCTTTTCTCTAAAATAGGTCTCACTGAAATTCATGCCCTCCCCCCCAAAAAAAAAACTCCATGAAGGACTTGGCTAGAACAGAAGACCAGGAGCAGATAGTATGTTTCCCATATCTCTCATGGCCTGTGATATATTCCTATTTCCTTTGTACATATCTTTTTATTATGCTGGTAACCTCATTTATATTTTCATCATCGTGAAAATCAGCAGTGGTGGTCAGTCAGCTAAAGGAAGCAGGAGATAACTGTGTAATGGGCTATAAGCCCATCTCCTTACCAGTTGCTCTTGGAAAGTCACCAGAGGAGGTAGAATCTTAACCAGTCAGGTTTCATCTCAAATCCGAGGTTTTTCTTCAGTCATTCATGCATAAATACACATCATCTTTTAACTGCTCATATAGCTCTAAGAAATGTCATTTCACTAGTAAAAGTAATACATAAGTTACAGGAGTTGTGTTTATGGATGTATGTAAGTGTGTGTGTGTGTGTGTGTGTGTGTGTGTGTGTGTGTGTGTGTGTGTGTGTGTGTGTGTCTGTGTCTCTGTTTGTGGTTGTGTCCTGGCACTTGTTAACAAAATAAACCTATCTCATCCACATTAAATATTTGTTCAGGCAAATAATTTTCTAGGAGAATGATAAGATCTAGCTTCTCCATAAAAGCATTATCAGCATTTACATTAGCTTTAGTTGTTTCACTGTTTTGATTATACCACATCAGTACATTGTTACATCACCATGTGATGCCTCCCCACTCACAGATACCATGTGAAGATTACACCACATCCGGACATTGTCACCTCCCCCCTTTACATCCGCTCGTGGTGCCTCCCCAGTCACAGATACAGTATGCAGATTGTACTACATCAGTGTGTGCTGCATCTCCATTCACCCTCACACCGTGCAGGTTGTATTACTTTGGTGCATACTTCCTGCCTACCTTACACTATGTATATTGTACTACATCAGTGCATGTTGCCTTTCTACTCACCTTTGCACTGTGCAGATTGTACTACATTAGTGCATGCTGCCTGCCTACACACCCAACACTATGCAGGTTGTATTGCTTTGCTGCATGCTACCTGCCTACTCACCCTTACACTATGCTGATTGGACTACATCAATGCATGTTGCCTTCCTACTCACCCTTACGCTATGTAGATTATTTTACATATCTACATGCTGTCTGCCTACTTACTTTACACTATGTAGAATGTACTACATCAGTGCATGCTACTTGCCTACTCACCCTTGCACTGTGCAGATTGTACCACATTAATACTTGCTGTCTCTCCACTTATCATTATAGTGACTGGAATGTAACATATGAGTGTTTCCTACATTCTCACTCACCCTTACAAGTTGTAATGGTTTTTAACTCTTTGGCACCGTACACGACTTACTGGGGATCGTTTGATTATACTCTTTGCTTGCCTGATCTTTTAGGTCTGTAGAAAGACTTCTTGCCTTATTAAAGGCTTATACTTTTGCAGCTTAGTCACTAGTAATTTCTCATTTTTTCAGGAATATGTCTTTGTTTTGGTTATTGTACCTTTCATAGCTGATGATTCAGTCACTGGTTCATGAATTCAATGTTTTGTACTTTTATATTGTTGAATAAGACTGACACACACGGTGTTCTGTTCAACTGTTGATTTCATGCTGCACTGTTATTTTCATTTTTATCTCTAATTATATTTTTCTTTCATTTTTTCTTATCAGTACTATCAGAACACTCACCTTTCTGCTTTCTAGCCATTTTCAGTATCACTAGTACAGTGTAGCATCCTAAAGGGGATCACAAAACTTTGAGAAAATTTCATAAGCAAATTACAGTTTGCTCTGGCCAATACAAAACATATTGGCTGTGACTCAAACAATAACAGACTTTTTTGATGCAAGTATTACAACCTATTAAACTCCTGAACTTTTGTCAGGAGCAAGCTTCTGCCATGTTTATACACAACTCTGTTCACAATCATCCACCCACAACTGTATTATGGGTTTACAAAACCAACATTTATTTATTTAACATTTGTTTACCAGGATAGTCTGGCTGAACCACTAATGTCCATTTTCAGTGGAGTCCTAAGGAGAAAAGCTCCATACATTAAGAAACTACACAAGTTACATAGTATTAATGGAGGAGACAGTTGAGTAACATACTATAGGATGGCTAATAGTTATAAAGGATACAAAGTTGGACTACAGTATATAACTGTAACAGTTTCATGGAAAAGCATAGTTACAATATATGTCTCAGGTATTGTCATAGTAGAATATATTTACAATATATACAGTTCATACACAAGGCAACTGTGGAGCAATTTATAAGTGTGCTACAGAGGCTTAGGGAGGTAGGCTACCGTGCTGGGTTTGCCTTCAGAAGGGTGAACTGCAGTTGCATAGAGGCTTGGAAATGAGGTATGATTTAAGGAGATTTTTGAAAGTAGTGTAACATGGTGCAACATGCTACCAGCTGATGCATAAACATTTAAACTTTAATCTTTGGTACAATACTGTCTAACATTCAGCTTTTGACCAGCAAGCAGTTGTCCGTCTGATTTTTAAAGCAGTACACTGTTACACATTGTACCACTTACCACATGTAATGTACAACATATTGTATTTATACTTTATTCTTGAATATTAAAGTTCAAAGTATTGTATTGGATTGCGAATTCTAGATTGGTATTTTCTCTGTCATACGCTGTAAAGGTTTCAACATGTTTGCACCAAAATACTAACTTGGATTTAGACATAAGAATGGATTTTGTCTCTCTAGCTTCTCTTAGCAGTTTAGCAACTGAGATATAGTATGTTTTATTTTTTAGCTTTGTTGATACCTTTTCCACAAAAAGTATCAGCTAATGTTGCACATTTTTATTTTTTTATTTTTTATTTTACATTTGTTGACCGGGATAGTCCGACTGGATGCATGTCCATTTTCAGCGGAGCCTGGGGAGAAATGCTCCAAGGGCAAGCAAATACAGCATTACATAATACCAGCATTACATATTACAGACTATTTACAGAGATTACATAAGTAAGAAAGTTAAACAAGTTCCACAGGTTACAGTTAATCCCGAGCGTAAATCAGGATTAAATTAAATTACACAGTAAACTGGTTAACAGATTTTTACACATTCTAGAGAGAGTTAGCCAGGCTTGATACATTGACATAGCCAGTTATGTGACAAATGTTTGAGTTTAGTTTTAAATTGACCTAAGGTGGAAAGTAAGGTAATATCAGCTGGAAGAGAGTTCCAGGATCTACTTACAGCGTTTGCAAAGAGAGAGTCACCGGCTGTGTTATTAAGTTTGCTAGCATGAATTAGTAGTTTGTTAGAGGATCGAAGCGGTCTAGGATTGTTATAGTGGGTGATAATATATTTAAGTGCAGGAGTATTGTCCGGATTATAGAGGATTTTATAGGCCATAATCTGTTGGTTATACTGGATTAGGCCGGGTAGTTCAAGCCACCCAAGCTGATTTAGATTGATGCAATGATGTGTCCTAAAAGGCAGCCCGGTGGCAAACCTGGCAATGTGGTTGTAGCAAATTCAGAGTTTGTTAAGGACAGTCTTGTTTAAATTCGAGAGTAGAGGGGATGCATACAGAAGGGTTGAAAGAAGGTGAGAGCGAGCTGTGGCAATTTTAGCTGGAAGGGTTAGGAAGGCTTTTATTCTGTAAAGTGACCCTAATTTTTTTATTGATGGTTTTGATAGTTTGGTTAACATGTAGGTTGAATTTTAGATTATTATCTATGATGGCACTTAATAGTTTTGTAGAGGGGTCAGGGGAGATTATTATGCCATCATTTGAATTTATGGTAAAGGTGAAAGCGGTAAACCTACGTGTCGGTGAAAATAACAGCATTTTAATTTTGGGGGGATTTAGGATCAGACGACGTTCAGAAAGCCAGTTTTCTATTGTATTAAAGGTGGTCTGGGTAGCTGACCATAACTCTATTGGAGATGTGGCCGAGCAAATCAGAGTAGAGTCATCAGCATATTGGATACAGCTGACTTTTGGGATGACAGTATAAAGTTTGTTAATGAAGATGGAGAACAGCAAGGGCCCTAGTATAGAGCCTTGTGGTACTCCAAGGGTGTTAGGTAGAAGGTTATAGAGTTTGTCTGCCAGAGGACAGCCTGCTGTCGACCATTCAGGTAGGATTGAAACCATTGAAGGGCTGTAGTATCTAGACAAAATGTTTGCAGGGTGTAGATTAAAAGTTGGTGATCAACCATATTGAATGCCTTGGAAAGATCCAAGAAGAGGTCTGAGGATATATAATTATTGTTGCGATTATGGTTTATGGTGTTGGTAAAGGCTAGGAGGGCTGAAGTAGTGCTGTGATGAGGACGGAAACCATGCTGAGTGTCTGCCATAAGGTGATTCTGGATTAGGTGGTGCATGAGTTGTCTATGAATACATTTTTCCATAATCTTTGCAAGTGGAGAGTATAGCTATTGGCCTATAATTGGAGAATTCAGTAGAGCTGCCTCCTTTGTGAAGTGGGATTACATAGGATATTTTCCAGATGGTGAGAATTTTAGCTTCTACTATGGTTCAATTGATTAGTATTGAGACGGGGTAAGCAATAGCATCAGCTGATTTTTGTAGGTACTCGGCAGGGTGTTGATCAGCAGAAAGTGTAGTGGGTTTTAATTTTTTGATCAAGGTACGGATAAGTGAAGTGGCAACTGGTTGGAAGCTAAATGCGAGTAGGTTTCTAGGGGTGCTACTTTCAGGACAAGGGGAGCTAGGAGGTAGTTGGCTAGCTAGGGCTTGAATTGTCTCAGTAAAGAATCGGTTAAAACTGACAGAAACATCTTCAGGGGTTTTATCAATAGTAGCAGCAGGGATTGGGGTTGAAGTTTGTCCAGGATGTAGTAGATTATTTAAACCTGCCCAAAACTTCTGAGGGTTATTTTGATTTACTGTCTGTAAATTACAGTAGTATTGTTTTTTGTCTTGTAAAATGGATTTTTTAGTTTCATTCCTGGATTGCCTGTATTTAATGTGATCTTGGGGGTCTTTAGAAGAATGCCATAAAGCCCATGCTATGTTTCTAAGGGTAATTTTGAGTTTAGACTCTTTAGAAGGCCATGGTGCAGTTTTTGCCTTTGTTCTGTTTGAACGAACAGGTGCATGCAAATCAAGGATCTCAAGGAATTTGTTGTTAAAATATGCTACTGCTTCCTCTAAGGGGAGGTGTTTTAGAAGAGACCAATTACATGAGTTTAGTTCTTGTTGGAATTTGGCAGGGTCAAAGTTTATATTGTTTCTGACCTTTCTGAGTAAGGGTTGTTGGGAATTAATGGCTTTGTGCTTAATTACATACGTGAGAAGGTGATCGCTTAGGCCATCAGGGAGGGTCCCAGAGGTGTACAGTTGGGGGTGACTATTTATGAGTACCCAGTCAAATATGCTTTCTTTTTGGTTGGGTTTACCTATCTCGGTAGGGGTGGATATGATTTGTGTAAATGCATGCAGGTTAATATGGGTGGTTGGGGATTCTGAGGAACAGGTGCCCCAGTCTATGTTAAAGTCTCCAAGTAGTAGGGTTTCTTGGGGGTAGTGACATGATAGCCAGTGCAGGATATCTTCAAGTGTAAATATATTGCTACCTGGGGGAATGTACATACAGATGATATTAATGCATTTATTTTTATTAAGTTGCAATTTGGTGGCAAGACTCTCTGAGTTATTAATCTGAGGTGGTTGTATTACATCTATGGTGACATTCAACTCAGATTTATAGAGTACAGCTACCCCACCCCCCTTCCTCGAAGCACGATCCAGCCTGTGTATGTTGTACCCAGGTGGTAAAACTTCATTGTCTGTAGTGTTAGGTTTTAACCAGGTTTCAGATAAAACATATTATATTGTACAATTTGCATAGATGATCCAGGGATATATTACCTGATCGATCTACAATGGTCATAATTATTTGTTGGGATATAACCTTGCATCAACCCACAAGTGGTTCACTGAAAAACACCTGGGCAGAAATTTTTCAAGAAACAAAACACTGCTGTTTGAAACAACAACAGACCAACTAATGTGTGCAAACTGGCTTATCATGTCACTACAGGACTTATTCATAGAAACATTGAAGACTTTAAACAGGGTTTACTACAGGTGCTCACATGCAAGTCGACTCATAATACAAGTGCTACTACAGCTGCTCATGTGCTAGTAGACCCACAATATAGGTGTTGCTACAGGAGCTCATGTGATAGTAGACCCATAATGTAGGTGCTACAACAGGTGCTCACAGGCTAGTAGACCCATAATGCAGGTGCTACTACGGGTGCTCATGTGCTAGTAGACCCATAATGCAGGTACTAGTACAGGGGCTCACATGCTTGTAGACCCATAATACAGGTGCTACAACTGGTGCTCACATACTAGAAGACCCGTAATATAGGTGCTACTACAGGTGCTCATGTGCTAGTAGACCAATAATGCAGGTGCTCACAGGGTAGTGGAACCATAATACAGGTGCTACTATGGGTGCTCACATGTTAATAGATCCATAATACATGTTTGGAAGTAAGAAGGGAGTTCTAGGGCTAGGGAGTGATAAGGGAAATTATGTTTAGGGAGCGATACGGCACTTTAGTATAACTACAGGTGCTCATATGCTGTTAGTTCACGATACACCTGTTCATTGCCACATTCTTAAAAAAGCGAGTATTCTAATTCCCACTAGCCCAAGCCTCCTTTTAGTCATAGCCTTCCAAACACCCAGTGCTGTAACTACATAGCACAACCATTACCTAAACCCTCAACTTAAAATTTCTACACAGCTGCCACCCCAGTTCCTCAGTCCTTTATCTAAACCTTCCACTCGTCGTTAACCCTAAATTCCTGTATTGCTCCCTAAACATAATTTCTCTTATCACTCCCTAGCCCTAAAACTCCCTTCTTACTTCCTAACCCTAAAACTAACTTTCATCTCCCTAACCCTAAAATCAACCTCCTGCTCCCTAACCTTTAACCTCCTCTCCCTAATCTAAGCTCCCCTCCCACTCCCTCCCCACAGCTGCCTATTCAAGTTTGAGTCCAAGCATTGTTGCTTTCCCATTGCTGTTTACCTGAACTTGTATTTGAGTTTGAGCATAAGTGCAGTGTAGCCAAGTTACAGGGTGCTCAGGTCCCTGGCTTCAAGACAGTGGTTTTAGAGAACTTGGGACTTGATCACCTGTAGTGAACCCCCTTTAAATACTTAAGCATATGGATGAACACATTTCCCTTTTCACTTTGCATAAATAAAACACAAGGAAAGCTAGTTCCAATGCTTTGTGAATGCTTCTCTGTGTGCAAGCTTTTAAATACACAGTCATGGAAAGTAAATTACAAAAGAATTGTAATACTTGTTGTTGTATATGCACTAGTTGTGGCTTTAGGAACAGATGCTAATCAAAAACAGAATGCAGATTCACTTAAATAAAATCTGTTATTTTCTGACCACATCCCTAAGATGGAGCTTTGATGGGTTATATTAGCACAGGAAGGATCTCCCCCTATCTTTCTTTAAATCTAACTTACTGGTCTGTAATGCATTGACCCATGGGCACTGCTCATCTTTAAGAAACTGCTTAGGAGTATTTTCTGGAACACCAGTTATCCACTACAAACTTTGATGAAGTAATTGTTCCTCATTATTCCCACCTACTGGAAGCATGACATTTTCTTTCAAATCCTTATATGATTGAACATTTGTCCTGATGACACGGCATACATCTCAACTATCCCCGATTTTGATTCAGATTTTAGCTCTGCCACTCTTAATCCCTCCTTAAACTGGTGAATTTTGGAGAAAAGATGATGGATTACACATAATATATAATGACAATAATTAAAGTTACACACATTTTACTTTCAGAAAATGAATATTAGTTCATATTCTCTTATTCTGTCAATTTCTCAAGTTAATAGTACTAATATTTTAAAAGTATCTGTGACTGTCCCTGATTATTTCTGGATTTGTCCCTGATTGATTGAGAGCTATGCAACAATGCACTGCCTAGCATAAAATCATTCCTTCTGTCCTTTAAGTAACACGCAAAAGAACAAGCTATCTATGCATGGTATAATTTCATATCCCGAATCTCTTAGGACCTAGTATTTATGACCATTTACACCTTTTATAACAACACTATTTATTTACAGCTCTGTTTTAATCCACAGCTTTGTATTTCTGGGACTTATTCACTGGAATTTATTTAGTAAGTGTATTGTAATTTAAGAGGGCAATATTTTTGCTGTTATGCAATCGAACTGACTATTCATTTCACAAGGATGTTGTTTGCTCTCTGACTTACAGCTCACTGTTCATACACGGCATGGAAGTTGTTGCTGATATCCATGACTGATCAAATTGTAGTGCTCTAAAACTGTAGTATTGACAGATGCTTGTGGTGGTTTTATTCAAATTTCTGATGTATTACTTCAACCACAGTAATCAGTTTTTTCTGTTACCTGTTGTATCAACGGTGCTTTTTATTCAACATAAGGTCTGTGCATGAAAATACATTAGTCTTCTCTGAAAATAAAGATGCATGCAATTAAGATACTCATCATATGAAAAAGCATGTTTACTTCCATGAGGTGTCAAATGGATGAATTTTGTTATGGGACTATCCTTGGTAAACAAAGGGCATCAAACAGTCCTTGAAAAACATCCTCAGCAATCTGTTTCAAAGTGAAAATAGAACGATGTGAAAAGATTCTAAACAGCTCTGTGTAAGGAAATGATTGGTACTATTACTAAAACTGTCCACATTTCATAGCAAACATTTTCAACACAGAAGTATTCTAGAAGTGCCAAGTGATTGGTCACCTGGTGATACATAGCTTAAGAGAGCACTGTATGCTCAAGAAAACAACTGAAAAATATGGAAGTAAGTAAAACAGAAGATGATAAAGGACAATCGTTTGTAATCTGAAACCTTGAGACTCCAGTTTTTTATTCTGAGAACAAGAAGGAAACATGCAAAAAAGGCACATACATGAGTCATTGTACACCATGGTTCTAGGGGATTTAAGAATGTGCACCACAGTTCTACAGGATTTAAAAATGTAAACCACAGTTCTACAGAATGTAACAATGAATATCACAACTCTACAGGATTTAACAATGTTCACCACAATGCTACAGGATTTACAATGTATATCACAGTTCTACAGGAGAGGCCACGGTGTTGTAGCAGTTAGCGTTGTCGCCTCACAGCAAGAGGTTCTCCCGTTTGATTCTCAACTGGAGTGCCTTCTGTGTTGAGTCTGCATGTCCTCCTCGCGGTTGAGTGACATTAAAGACATGCTGGTAGGTGTGTGCATGAATGGGTGTGCCTTCTTTGAAGGTTGGGTGTCGGGCTGGCAACTCGGCACCATAAAAATCCATTGCCAATCATTAGCAGACCAGAGTACCGCTGTGGCGACCCCCTAACTGGGAAAAGCCAAAAGACAAACAAATATCACAGTTCTACAGGACTTAACAATGTGTGCCACGGTTATACAGGATTTATAATGTATGTCACAGTTCTACAAATTCTGCAGGATTTAATAATGGGTACAATGGTTCTAAAGGATTTAATAGTGCACACTACAGTTCTGCAAGATTTACAATGTGTGCCACTGTTGTTCTACAGGACTTAACAACGTGCACCATACTTCTACAGGATTTACAATGTACACAATGTGTCCACAGCACATAACAATGTACACCACAGTTCAAAAGAATTTAACAATGTGCACCACATTTCTACAGGATTTAACTAATTACACCACAGTTCTATGTGATTTTAATAATGCCTACCATGGTTGTATAGGATTTAAAAATCTACACAGGATTTAAATAAGAACATATGAAAAGTGTGAACAAGCTACTAATATATAAAGCGGCCTGTTTAAGTTGAAAGTCTTGAGTACTGCTTACAGAGGGTGCTGACCAAGGCCACCCCTTCCATCTGATGCAGCTGGAGTTAAGAGGCCTGTCTGATATATCAGAACCATTTTCTGCTTTTGAACAGTGTAAAAGAATGGCTGTGGTTAATGTTCCTCTAGGTGGTGCTGTAGACCATAGGACTTCTTAGAAACAAAAAAAAAACCAAAAAAACAAAAAACAAAACCAAACAAAAAACAAACAAAAATGTATGGCTAATAGTTACATTGTTCACAAAGGAGGAAATTCAGTTATTGGACAAAAATAATCTTGTTAATCTGAATCTACTCTGCTCTTACCCATGAATGATTAAATCATGACTTTTTTATGTAATGGAATGAATTGTTAAACCTATGCAGGGTCTTATATCTTTGGAGCCAAGTAAAACAGAAAAGAATGGTCTTAAAATGACAGAGTGAATGTCTGAGAAGGGAGCATCTTGAAAATGTGATTTGCATAAGCAAAGGATTAAAATTTTTATGAAATACAGTCATGTATTTTCATTCAGACAAACTTTATCCCACCTCACTCATTCTTCCTATCTCTTGGACATCCCTTACTAACCTTTCCCAATACCTGTTCCACTGAAACAGGGAATTACAATTATATATAATTTATGTGGTAACAATGTCCAAGTAGGTAGCACTGAAATTAGTCGAATGCAAGACCTCTCTTCTGTCTTTCTTAATTTCTACTGTACTCGACAGATTCTTGTGTTTGCGATACTTCCAGTCTCCATGAAAAGCTGTTTTCGTTCATAACTGTGGCCCTACTTACAATCTTCCCCTTTCTAATACTAGTTTACATCTGCCTCTTGGCAGCATACTTTTACTGCAATTCTAAGGGTTTTATCTTACACCACTACTGACCTGGGTATGTAACAGACCACTGGGACTTTGTTTATTGAAGTCAACAAAATCTTTCAATAAGAATTCCTTTGTGATAACTAACAGGGTTGGCTAAAACCTGACCTCAGTACCCACAAATGTATTGCTAACAAAGGCTTGAAGAGCTATAAGAAGGCAGAGGCAGAAAAATCAGTCAGCAAGAGTGTAACTTACTTTCCTCCTTCTCTCCCTGTCTTTTCAGGTTGATTATATTCTCCTGATTTGGGTCTTCCTCCCCTGTAGCTGTCACTTTGCTAGCCCACTGAAGTGACTACTTCCTGCTACCACATTCTGCCTTGCTGTTGCTAGTTAGTGCTAGTCTCCTGTATCTTCCTGCAGTATCATCACTGATCTACACATTGTTTCTTCTCCTGCCTCTCTTATTCAACTTGCAGATGAGTCTACTCTTATCTGTTCAACTAAAACCTTATTCTCACTACAACTTACACAACAGTCTTTTACTGCAATTGAATATTGGCGTAATGACTCACAAAGAAATCTAAATTAATGCTATTCACCCAAAACAATTCTACCAAAATTCAGCTAGCCAGTCAAACTACACGCCTTGCTGTCGTCATTGATGGACACCTGAAAATCAATCAACACACCCTTCATATAACCAATAAAAATCATCAAAAATTGGGATCATTATATGTGATAAAACCTTAACCAACTAACTTGGTTAGAAAAAAATATTGCAACTGCCTACCACCTTTCATCTCTTCCCTATGTCTCTCCAATCTTCACAAACCTTCTCTCTGGTGAATTACAAAAACTTGAACAATGCTATAACAAAGTGGCTAAATCTGCCTGTTCACTGTACTGCTCTCATACTTGTAAGATGGTTAGAGTTACCCCATGCTCTTACTTGCACACCAGCATTAACTGCATAAACATTCTTAATTCTCCAAGATAATGCCATATTCTTCAGTATATTGTTCAGTCATATTTACCAAGAAGAATTCTTCACTCTTCAACTAAAATACCTGTTACTATCCTTAAATCCAACAGCACAGCTGGTGACAGTTTTTACTCTAGTTGCATTTCAGAAATGGAATAATATACCTTATCCAGTTAAACAAATTGACTCTCTTACTTTGTTTTAGTCTGGAAAAAATCCTAGCAGATACATGGACTTCCAGTTGCTTATCACATGGCTAAAACTATTTTGCACAAAGATTCTTATCTAATATGCAATCAGTTAGTTATTCTTACCTGGGATTATGTAATAACATAACTTAAAACTATTACTACTTTTCCTTAACTTTGTCTTCCTTAACATTTGTCTTGGCTTATATTCCTTACTACCATACTGTATATTACTTTCACCTTCCCTTTTATCTCCTATGTGCTTTTACTCTAAATTAATCCTCTTAATCTGTTTTAACTATGCATATGACTGTACTGTAATTTGTATTTTATGCTGCTGTATTTAGATTTCAAATCTATTTTTCTGCAGTATGTGTTAATATTGTTAACTTACTCTTTCATACTTTTATTGTAACATTTGCAACTATTGTAGCTTTATTTTTTGTATCCATATGAGAGGTAGAGGTCACCTTTCTGTAACCTGTATTTCTCTGAGAAGAGAGACAAGGCTGTGAGATGGTCTGCACAGTTTTTACGATTTAAGACCTTGTTTTTTTTTAAGTGAGGAAGCACTGTGTTAATTCCAGCTGTGATGGGTGCTTGGACAGATGGGCCATTATATTCAATGATTGGCCTAATGAGTGCTGAGTACAGAAAAACAATTATATCCCTGATCTGGATGCCATACTATTCAATATAAGCTGTGCTATGAAAAAAGGGTTTCTTTAAAGTAACGAATATGTGGTGATCTAAGGAGACTTCATCATCAACATAAATTCCCAGATCTCTAAGTACAAGAACACTTTTCAGGGGGGCTGTTGTCAATGTGGTATCACTCTACTAGTGACAGGTCTTGTGGTGGAGGTAGAGTTACCTAACTTTACTGCATGGGTTATATTTATGAGCCAATTGGCTATCCGGTGAGTCACATAGGAGACGATATTTAGTATTCCTTTTTAATTTCTCCACAAGTCTTTTGGGTTTCTAATACCATGACAGGAATGAACCCCATTCATAAGTCTAAGTATGATTAAAGTTGTTTCAGTCTTTGATGTTAGCCAGAAAAGTGCTCTTCGCAGCACCCGCAATGTGCCCAGTTAATGACTCCTGCAGTTCATATGGAGTTACATGTATCGGTAACATATCTAAGTACGATTATAAATTCCTTTTTGTAAGACCCATTGCTCCTACTACTAGTGGAACTGAGTGTCCTTCTTCCACACTTCCCTCATTTCTGCCTGCAAATCCTGGTATTTTATGACTTTGTCTCTCTCTTTAAGATACTGTAGTCACTGGGTATAGCAATTTCAATGATCAGTGCTACTTTTGTCTTCTTTTCATGGACTACTATATCCGTTTTTCTCACATCTATCGTTTGAACTGTTGGTAACGGGTGATCCCATGTGATATAAACTTAATCATTTTCTATAATGCTTGTATGTCTGTAGTCCAGTGTCTTGGGCCACCAATATTAACCTTTCATCTTTTGGTTTAAATTCATCTCTCCTTAACCATTCCTGTGTTCGATACTGATCAACATGAGGTTGTTCCAGTAGTTTGCTATACTTGCAACTATATTTATGTATTTTCCATATTTCTTGCCTTTTCATCTGATCCTTTACCTTATATTCTTTCTTTTGTTTTGTTTTTTTTAGCACATTCAGGTGCTGCCTGATTTTTATCTACTTCTGGTTTGATTTCCACTCCTGCATGACACCGATATGCTTCTGTTAAACTATGCAGTGACGTCATTATAGATTTATTCTCCTCTTGTTTTAAAACTTTCACTACGTTTGGAACTTGTGAGGTCAGCAGATATGTAAGCAGTCCTATGACAGCAGATCTATACATGTAATGAATTTCAAGGAGGCCCATACCTCTTTCAGAAAGGGGAATATACAGTCTTGGTATACACTGATTTTTATCAGTAATCTGATAACCATGAAGCATCCTTCTTGTTTTCCTGTCCAACTGATGGAACACCTTTAGGAATCAGTCAGTCACTCCAAAACTGTAAGTTAGGACAGGAAGACCAAATTGGCTGGGCAGCTGGGCGGTGCAGTGGTGCAGCGTTTAACATTCTCACCTCACACCAAGAAGCTCTCTGGTTTGGTTCTCAGTTGGGGTGCCTTCTGTGTGGAGTCTGCATGTCCTCCCCTGCATTCAGGTGAGTTTTCTCTGGGTACTCTGGTTTCCTCCTCCCACATTCCAAAGACGTGTCTGGAACGTTTCTCCTTAGACCTCCACTAAAAATAGGCTCTGTCCTAGTCAGCCTTTCCTGGTCAACTAATGGTAAATAAATAAATAGGCTTTGTTTCTAGATGGTAACACTGTTTTCAGTATTAATTGTAGTCTTCTAAAATATTCCTTACTAAGTTTTATTCACATTTTGTTCATGTTTTATTGTTGATCCTTCATCAATTCCCAAAGATTTATGCACTCCCTCTTGCTCAACTTATTTCCTGATATTTTCTCGGTGCTGAAGTTTTTCTGCTTTAAGGGTTGCTTTTGCACATTTATCAAGAACAAATAACATTCTTATATCATCTGAAAAAGTTTTGGCTGCTTGCAGTTGTGCTTTCATTCCTCATCTGATGAACTTAACAGTTTTAAATAATCCACAAAAAGAAGATGAAAGTCTTTAAACTTTGTTGTTTTCTGGGAGTCAAATTTTAGCCATGACCTAATCTGTTAAGCAAACAGCTTAATGGCTTAAGGGCAAGACAAAAGAACAGCAGTGACAAAAAGTCACCCTGGAATATCCCCCTTTGAATTTTTATCCATGGAATAATTTGTCCTTTATCATGGCTTAACTGCAAAGTGGTTTGCCACTGTTTCATGGTCACTGTTATATAACTGATCAGTGTAAGGTGTATCTTATACAATTTAAGCACTCTTTTATCCATGAATGTGGGACACTTTCACATTTTTTTGTAGTATATCCATGCCATACTTCCCTTTTTTACAGTTCTGCATTATGACTTCATTTAACAACAAATGATCCTTTGTTCCATATGACATTTTTTGTTACCCTTTTGCTCTACTGCCATGATTGAGTTTGTTCAATTCCTGCCTTCTCTTAAACCTCATTCCTCCTCAAAACAATCTTCTCTGCAAGTATAGTTCCCACAATTTCCATTTTTTCTATGTAATTTACTCCTACCCTTTTCTAAATATCCTAATTCTTGTTCTTTTATCTCTGCTACAATATTCACTCCTTCAAGTATTGTTGGTTTAGACATTGATTTCTATTCTCTTGTCATTGCTTTTTTTGACAGCCACCAGAATTAAACATAAGAAAGTATTACTATGTCTAGGCAATTCAGAGTCTGTATCCCAGTTAAAAAAAAACTATTTCCTTAGCTATACTCATTTGCTCACCCAGTATTCCTGACAGAGTTCTCTGTAGGGAATTTTTAACCTCTTCCATCTCATTACACTATGCTTCCAGGCACATCTTTCTTCCCCATTATACCTCCAACATTTGCCATCTACCTGAGGAAAAAAAAATTGGAGTATGCTTGGGGTATAAAATTACTTATGCAAACACTTCCCGGCAAAAATCCTACATCTTCTAGATTGTACTGCATATTGGGGTGCCATGCATATGTCCTCCCATTGTTTCTCTGTGAATTGCTTATCTAATCTCTTTTCCCATTTTTTCTGACCTCCTTTGATTGATTGCTGTCGTTATTGTGCAATATTTTATATGGCCTTCTAATTATCCCCTTTTAACAGTAGCTTCTGTTCTAAAGTCAGTTAAAAACTCAACCAGTGCAGGTCTTTCATTTAGGATTTCCCTGCCCTGTTCTCTTTCTCTATACTCTGATTTTAATCCCTGATAGAGAATGCAATCACTGGCCTGCACGCAAAATGTCTTCTTGGCCTCTTCCCATTCTGTCACCTTTCCCACTCTAAATATTTATTCCGAAAATCTTGGTTCCTTTGCCATCTTCCTCCAGTAAATTCCAGCCTCCTTGCCTGTTCTGTGTATCCCTAATAGCAGTAATTTCTGTTGGCAGAATCCCCTTTCTCAATTCTTGTTTTGTCTTACTTCTTAGTATACTTTCTGCTGCTTTATAGATATAATATTTTTTCTCTCTTTTTAATTTTTCTAAATCTTTTGGGTTTCTAATACCATGACCAGAATGCACCCCATTCCTAAGTCAAAGTATGATTAATATTCATGAAATTAGTATTGTTTCAATCTTTGATATCAGCCAGAAGTGCTCTTCGCAGCACCAGCAATGTGCCCTTCGCAGCACCCACAATGTGCCCAGTAATGACTCCTTCTGCAATTCGTACGGAGTTACATGTATCAGTAACATAGCTAAATATGATTGTAGATTCTTTTTTATAAGACCTGTTGCTCCTACTACAATTGGAATTGTCTGAGTAGCTTTCTTCTATATTGCTCTCATTTGTGCCTGCAAAGCCTGATATTTTATGACTTTGTCTCTCTCTGTACACAAGACACTGTAGCCGCTGGGAGTAGTGATTTCAATGATCAATGCTACTTTTATCTTCTTTTCATGGACCACTATATCAGTTTTTTCTCGCTTCTGTCTTTTGAACTGTTGGTAATGGGTATCCCATGTGATGTAGATTTCATCATTTTCTATGATGCTTTGTGGTTCCTGTTTCCAGTGTTTTTCAGCTACTTAAGTATTATAAGGTTTGCACAATCCCCAGTGCAACAGCCTTGCCACATTATTATGCCTTTCAGTATATAGTTCTTCTGCCATTAGTATAACACAACCAGCAACAAGGTGTCCAATTCTATTTTACAAAACCTACATTTGTCTGTTTCTCCCACATGTTCAATGGACCTTGTAAACCAATGTGTACGTAGTTCACTATCTTGGGTCACCAATATTAACCTTTCATCTTTTGGTTTGAATTTGACTCTCCTTAACCATTCCTGCATTCTGTCCTGATCAACATGAGGTTGTTCCAGGAGCTTTCTATACTTGCAACTATATTTATGCATTTTCTACATTTCTTGCCTTCTCATCTGATCCTTCACCTTATATTCTTTTTTTTTTTTTTGCCACATTCAGTTGCTGTCTGATTTTTATCTACTTCTGGTTTTATTTCCATTCCTCCTTGATGTCAATATGCTTCTGCTAGACTAAGAAGGGAAGTCATCTTAGATTTATTCTCCTCATGTTTAAAAACTTTCAGTATGTGTGGGTCTTGTGAGGTTAGCAGATATGTATGCAGTCCCACAATTGCAGATCTATACATGTAATCAATTTCAAGGAGGCCCAGCTCTCCTTTGGAAAGGGGAATATATTATCTTGCTATGCACTGATTTTTATAAATCATTTGATGAGCATGAAGCCTCTTTCTAGATTTCCTGTCTAATCTATCCTACACCTTTTGGGGCCAGTCAGTCAGTCCAAAACTGTAGGTTAGGACAGGAAGAGCAAATTGGTTTATAGCTTGAACTTTGTTCCTAAATGTCAGCACTGTTTTCAGGATTAATTTAAGTCTTCTAAAATGTTCCTTGCTGAGTTGTATTCACATTTTCCATGTTTTATTGTTGATCCTTCAGCAGTTCCCAAATATTTATACACTCTCTCTTCTTCAAGTTCTTTCGTATCACATTCTTGTCCCAAAGTGATGTTTTCTTGGTGCTGCAGCTTTCCTGCTTTAAAGGCTGCTTTTGCACATTTATCAAGACCAAATGACATTCTTATATCATCTGAAAAAGTTCTGAGTACTTGCAGTTGTGCTTTGAGTTCCTCATCTGATTAGCTATGCAGTTTTAAAGCATTGATAAAGAGAAGATAAGTCTTTTGTTTTCTGGAAGCCAAATAATAGCCATGACCTAATCTGTTAGGCAGACAGTTTAATGGATTAAGACAAAAGAGCAGAAGTGACAGAGAGTCACCCTGGAATATCCAATAACCACATAGAAAGATAGCTTTCAAGCACCCCCATTCAACATTTCATCCTGTTTATACTATGCTTAATTACTCCCAATTAATAATTAAGACAATAAAACAGTTTGATTACTATTAAAACAATGAATAAAAACACTTGAAAACATCCATTAAACCTATAAAGATGTTGTTACACATTCCTGAAAACCACCTAAATTATTTTATATGTGAATGGTGGTGGTATTATTAAATTTGTGAAGCTCTAAGCATTAATACAGGTTTAATAGTAATATATTTGTTTAAACCAGGATATATATTAGACTTTAACCTAAGTTGCCATTTAAGTTCTTTGTTTAATAATATATTCTTTGTATCTCCCCCCCTCGGGTTAACTTTGACAATATCTATGATCCCAAAATTAAAACCGTTAAAAAGTCACAATTCAATGAGTGTTTATATAGTGCACTGGTCTCTTTCTTAGACTTAATATCACGGAGGTGCTCATACATCCTGCCCTTAAAAGCCCTCTCCGTTTTCCCTACATAAAATGCAGGGCATCCTCCACATATGGCCAAGTACACTAACATTTTTGTATTACACTTTCCTCTACAAAACCCTACTCTACTGTTCAATCCATTTTGTAGGCATATACTTTCATTCTTTATAACGTATGGACACTGCTTACAACTTCCAAATGAGCTAGTAGCCTTTTTAATATTAAAGTTAGACACATCAAATTGTTCAAATTCACTTTTAAAATTCTTTCCAGTCCTAAAAGAAAATATAGGCTCCTGTCCTACCACCTCATGTAATTCTTTGTTTACCGTAAGCATACTCCAATTTGCCTTTATAATGTTCATAAAAGGCCCTGTAAAATCATTAAATTCCATTACACATGCTTTTTGGTATTTCCTATTTTTTCCATGTTTATAGGTTCATAGGTAGGTACTAGGCTATTGGCCCTAGGGCCTATACAAGCCTAGCCAAAAAGGTACCCTGGCTTTCGCCACCCAAGAAAATTATTTTCCTGTGCCCCTGTCAAGCAGAACCACAGAAGTGATCCCTGGGGTGAATTTCCTATTACCCATCCAATCATCAAGATTTTTCTTGAATAGTGTTAATGAGGAGCTCTGTTTGACAAAGATAGGTAGTCTGTTCTAGAGTATGGGAAGTCTCTGGGACAGGAATCTATCCCTCCAGCATGTTCTGTTTATTGTGGTGACAAGGTTTAGGTCCCTAGAGCATGTAGCTCGGAGGGATTGGGATTTCTTTAAGTGGAGCATGTCCAACAGCTCTGGGTTTGACATAGCTTTGTATGTTAGGCAGAGATCGCCTCTGAGTAGGCGATATGGGATAGAGTAAAGCTGGAGTTTTTTGAGACGGTCTGCGTAAGGCATCTGTTTGAGGCCAGTAATCCTCTTTGTGAGGTATTTTTATGGCCTTTCCAGTTGTTGTAGATGTCTTGTGAGGTACATACCAAAAGGGGCGTTGTACTCTATAATGGATCTAATGAGTGATGAGTAGAGGGGAACAATGACCTCTTTTTTCTGGATGAGAAACCTTTTGTGATGAGGTGTGCCACGTAGAAAGATTTCCTGACCACTGTGGCAATGTGATTATCAAAGGACAGACTACTGTCCACCTGTGTCCCAAGGTCTCTTATCACACTTTCGGTGTTAAGTAGACTACCGCCTATGTGGTAGTTCATGGGTACAAAGTTTTTACCAAAGGGGATGACAATGCACTTTTTGGCATTGAGATTGAGACCATGTCTTTGACACCAGGCATCTGCCTCAGTGAGGCCCTTTTGTAGGATGTCCACATCGTTAGGAGTTGCAATTATGGCTCCTAGTTTGCAGTCATCTGCAAATTTAGTTAGCCAAAGACCTTCTGTGTTAGCCTGTACTTCAGAGAAGTAGATACCAAACAGAAGAGGACCCAGGACTGAACCCTGTGGTACTCCACTTGTCACTGGTCTGAAGTCTGATTTAGAGTCTGCTACTTTCATGGTGTGGGCTCTGTCAGTAAGTCACTTGGCAACCCATCTTGTGACATAGGGATTTATACCTAGTTTAGTGAGTTTATCTATAATTCCAGAGTGGGGGATAGTGTTGAACGCCTTGGCGAGATCTAGATAGGCTGTGTGAACCACCTTACCCTCATCTATGGCTTTGGTGACTATTTCAAAGAAGTCTATCAGGTTTAGGAGACATGATCTGCCTTTTACAAACCCAAACTGTGTGGGGTCCAGAGTTTGGAGATCCCCAATGTCTTTATTTATGAGTTCCATGATGATACGTTCCATGGCCTTGCAGACGAGGCTCGTCAGGCTAATGGGGCGGTAGTTCCCAGGGTCTGTTGTGGCCCCCCCCCCTTTGTGGAGTGGGATAACTGTCGTGGTGCACCATTCAATGGCACAAAGCCTGAGGTGAGGCTATGATTGAACATGGTACTTCGGTGGGGTGCCAGTTCATTCTGTAGTTCATGTAGAAGGCAGCCTGGGATGTTGTCAGGTCCCATGGATGCTGTGTTCTTGGCTTTGGAGAGTGAAGTTTTTACCTGTGCAGCCGTGATTACAGGAACTTTGCATTCTTTTGGTATAAAGATGGGCCCTTTAGGGGGTGAGAGGGGGGTAAAGTTAGCACTGAACCTATCTGCCAGGATGTTGGCAATATCAGTTGGTTCTGTATATTTAGTGTCATTGTGCTGTAACTCAGAGAAGATCTGAGTGTTGCCATTGAGATTTTTGACATAGCTATAGAATGCTTTGTGGTTGTCTTTAGAATCAGTGGCAATTTTGTTTTCATAACTAGCTTTGGAGGATTTTATGAGGGATCTCAGCTTCTTACTGAGGCTGACCAGGGAGTTCCTCCAATCGTGGGATTTTACTCTTTTTTGCAACAGTTTCTTTCTTTTGTTGTAGAGTTTGTTTATGGCAGAAGACCACCAGATTGGCTTCCTTTTTTTTGGAGGATAGCATCTTGGTTCTGTTAGGGATAGCACGATACATGCACTCATGTAAGTGCTTATAAAGTGCATTTGTGTAGGATTCAGCAGTTGTACCTCTATTGTCCATCTGCATGGGTGTCGTGAAGTTTGCCACTTCTGTCTTAAGAAGCGTGAAACTGGCTTTGGAGAAATTTTTTACGGTTGTTTTCCTAATGGGTGGGAGCGGGATGTGGATGTCTAGGGTGATTAGCTTGTGGTCGGATCTGACCAACGAGGAACTGACCTCTGGTGTGGAACACCAGTCACCCATGTTGGTGATGACCAGGTCTAGGATATTGCTGCCCCTGGTGGGGGTGTGGATAAGTTGATCCAAAGCGTTGGAATTGATGATTTCCAGAAAACGTTGAGCAAAATAGTTGGTACATGAGTAGTTTTCCCAGTTAATGGTAGGGTAGTTGAAATCACCCATTATTAGAGTGTTGGGTTGTACCTTAATATTTTCCAGTGTATCAAGAAAAGAGGAGTGGGAATCCTGGGGCATGGTGGGGATCTGTAGCAAGCTACAATCTGGATTGCAGTTTTGCCCAGAGTTAGTTGAACTTGGATAATCTCGGATGCATTATGCTGAGCAACTAGCTTGGAAGTGTGGATATCCTTAATGAATATGGACACGCCTCCACCTTTAGTGTTGCGGTCCGGGTTTGGTGGCCGAAAGGTGTGGTATGAATTATAGCCTGGTAATGCATGGGGTGCTCTCTGGAGCATTGAACCAGGTCTCTGTCACTGCACAGATGTCAATGTTCTCCATTTTAAGGAGTGCCTCGAGTGAGTGCATTTTGAGGTTTAATCTTCTAGCATTGAGTAGCATTACCCTCAGATTTTGCTTGCTTGTACCTGTTACGGTGGTGAATTGGTGAATTTGTCATTTGAACCTTGCCTAAAAAAGCACTATAGGGGTGGCAAGAGCCTTTGCCAGTATCCGGAATCCCAAGGGCAACAGGTGCAGGCCATCTCTGGCAAAGCAGCGTGGTCTGTCGATCATGTCATCCCAGGCAGACAGATACTGGATTCCTTTAGAATGACACCAGAAGCTTAGCCAATTGTTAAAGTCAATCATTTTGTCCTTGTACTGTGGTGTCATTCTGGGTCATGGCTGGGATACTACTCAGGGCTAGGGTCATACCGGCCTGGGCTACAAGATCGGAGAGGTCCTCCATGTCTCTTTTCATGTAGTCCAGGGAGGTACATCTCAGGTCATTCACACCAACATGGACAATGACAGAGTCATATTTGTACTTGTTGTGGAGCGACCTGAGTGTGTGCGTTATGTGGCGGATCCTGGCACCTGACAAGCAGCTGACAGTAACTTTTTCCATGTTTAGCCTGGTGAGTGGAACATCAGTGTGCCTGACTATAACGTCACCTATGACTAGAGTGTTGGATACGTTATGCCTTATGGGCTCTAGTTGAGTGGCACACTGAGTATGTGGGCTATGTGTCATTTGGGTTGTGTTGGGGGGTGGAGGTTGCTTGCATTTCTGCTTTGGAGGTCTATGTTGTTTGGGCAGATTTGTACAGAGAGCCTCCGTGAATGTAGGTGTGTGTTTTGTGCTTCTGTGTGTGTGTTTTGGTGGTGTAGGTTTTGAGAGACTATGTGATGCGCGTGGTGCTGTGCAAGTGTTTACCTTTGCCTCTTGACTGTCTAGGCCAGTCTTTGGTGAAGAGAGCTTTGCTTCCAGTTTGGTTATATAAGTGCATCTCTCACAGGTCGTACTGTTGGGTGGTAGGAGGAGAGGGTTGTCTGTGTACATGAGGCAATTGTTGCATTGTCCCAAGATGCCCAGATTCATCAGGTAGACAGGAGAAAACACCGGGAGCTGACCTTTAGACATGCCTGAATAGGTGCTTATTTATTAAGTACTAAAAACTGTTTTTCTCTAGACAAGTTAGGAAAGTTGAGTGCTGTAGCAATTTGTAACTTATTTAGTGCTTACAATGAGTCCTGAACAAGTGCTGAGAGAAAAAAAAACAGATGAGTTTAAATTCATCTAAAGGCTTTCCCAAAAGGGCCTTATATCTGGTGCCCCACCCTTTATATACTTCCTCCAGAACACCCTGGACTATGTCCACAGGTTATCCCCTGTCCAAAAACATTCCTCTAAGGTTTTTAAATTCTCCTTCCAGATCCTTCCTGTCTGAGGTCATCCTAGCAATTCACACCCCCTTAATTAAACTTTTTTTCTGAAACATGGGATGATTACTGGTGTAATGTAAGCAACTGTTGCACCATGTGTTTTTTTAAATATATTCTAGACTTGAAACCTTCCTTAGTTTGAAAAATGGTGGTGTCCAAATAATTTATACTTTCTTTTTCCCATGTAAAAGTAAATTTGAAAAAAGTAGTGCACCCATTTAGATGTCACATAAAAGAGTTAACGCTCTCCTCGCCCCCCCTCCCACAAAACAAAAATATTTGTTATATATTTATTAAACAAAGAACTTAAATGGCAACTTAGGTTAAAGTCTAATATATATCCTGGTTTAAATGAATATATTACTATTAAACCTATATTAATGCTTAGAGCTTCACAAATTTAATAATACCACCACCATTCACATATAAAATTATTTAAGGTGGTTTTCAGGAATGTGTAACAACATCTTTATAGGTTTAATGGATGATTTCAAGTGTTTTTAAGTCATTGTTTTAATAGTAATCAAACTGTTTTATTGTCTTAATTGTTAATTGGGGGTAATTAAGCATAGTATAAATAGGATGAAATGTTGAATGGGGGCATCTGATGAAGTCTTGTATACAAGACGAAAGCGCTAATTTTGCCTGTTAATTAAATTCTGTTACGTACTGAGGGACTGGACATTCTCTTCTATGTGGTTATTGAGTTTTTACACTTAATATCGTGGATACCCTGGAATATCCCCCTTTGGATTTTTATCCCTGGAATAATAATTTGTCCTTTATCATGGCTTAACTGCAAAGTGGTTTGCCACAGTTTCATGGTGACTGTAATGTAGTCTGTCAGTGTAGGGGTCATCTTATATATTTTTAAGCACTTTTATCTATGAATATGCAATACTGTCAAATGCTTTTTTGTAGTCTAGCTATGCCATACTTAAGATTCCTCCCCTTGTTACAGTTCTCCACCATAACTTTATTTAACAACAAATGATCCTTTCTTCCATATGACTTTCTTTTATTACCCTTTTGTTCTATTGCCATAATTGAGTTTTCTTCTAAATGACTATAAACTATGTCAGCATCAATTCTAGTTTATAGTTTATACATCGTCGGAAGGCAAGTTGCTGGTCTGTAGTTTTTAGGATAGCTTTCAGGTTCAGTCTTAAGTAGGAGCATTGTTTTTCCTGTTGTTAGCCAGGTTGGTGTCTGTTCAGGGTGTGCATATGAATAAATCTTACTCATGGCTAAATCTTCATGCAAAGATGTTAATACTTTTAACCAGAAGTTAGGTACTGCATCTGGGCCTGGGGTTTTCCAATTTGAGGCTTTTCTTAACTTTGTTTCAATCTCTCTGGCTGTTACTTCACCGCATTTCATATCCTGTACCTTTAAACTTTTTATTCTTCCATTTCCTTCTTTTATCCATTTAGCATCTTTGTTATGTTCCACAGAATCTTCATAGATACGTCTCCAAAATGTATCTATGTCTTCTTTTTTTGGTGGCCTTTCAATCCCTTTTACCTTGTTTCTCAATTCTGTATAAAACTTTTTTGGGTTATCAATACATTGTTTATTTTGTAGTTTTGCTTTATATTTATCTGTGTATCTTCAAAGTTTTTCTGTCTGTGCTGATATTTGTAGTCTATTATTTTTGATAGTGCATGATAGATCCTGATCTGTTCTGATACTGCATATTGCTTTTATCATGTCTATCTTTCTGAGTATTTTTTTGATCTGTTCCCTCTTCTATACTCTTCTAACAGTGACACTTCTTGTCTTAATTGCTTTATAGTTTTCTCTGTGCAATGCTTCCATGATGGCATTCAATTTCTCCCCATCATTTCCCTTACTTCCCTGTGTAGTGGTAGGACTTTATCTGTTATTAATTTGGCTGCACAGTAATGTATCCTATTTCCTTCTGTTATATCACATGAATCGCTATGGAAGGTCCTAATTATTGTGTTCATTTGTTTTATCAAACTTCTAACTTTTTGGGTTTTATTGACCTTCTGTAGTCTATTGCTTTCATTGATCTTAATATGTCTAGCCATCTCTATTAAATCAAGCAGCTGTTCTCTTAGATCATTTTCTTTTAAACTGGGCATTCTATAGAAAGTTTCAGAACTTCAACCTGTGCCATGTTCTCTTCAGTTTCACCCTGTATCATCCATTGCTCTTTCATATGGGAACCCACTGCCATTGACTGTATCAGAGTTGCTACAGTTTCCTGTTCTTTCTCTCGGTGTATAGCTCCAACTGAACCTTTGTACTGGTTTCCTGTGAGAGGCTCCAAAGTATTTTCATATGTCAACTGATTAGATGCTTCCTGCTCCACTGGTTTCTCCTTTAAAGACGTATGCAGTAGGTGTGTGTGTGTGTGTGTGTGTGTGTGTGTGTGTGTGTGTGTGTGTGTGTGTGTGTGTGTGTGTGTGTGTGTGTGCGCGCCTTCTGTGAAGGTTTGGAGCTAGGCTGGCAACTCGATTCCATAAAAACTCCACTGCCAATCAATCTATGGACTGTTGATCTGCTGTGGTGACCCCTAACGGGAGAAGCTGAAAGACATTACTGTTAAATCTCTTTTTCTTTTCCATATCCATATTTCTTCTTCAGATATCTCCTGCTCCTCTTACTTTTCTTTACTTTGGGGACTAGTTGTTCCATCATGCTGTGATATGACCTGTCAGACTTTCTACACTGAATCCTTCACTTTGCAAATATTCCATAACTTCAGCTTCTATATTTTTAACTTCTACTTGACTCATCTTCTCTTCTACACTCCCTCTTTGTGATCTTATTTTTTTTTGTGAAATTTTCCACATCTGGATGCCTTTGCCTATATTTCTCTTCAAATATCTTTGGGGCTGCCTTTTTTGTGTTTATTAATTTGGCTTTCTCCTTTGCATAAATATTGAACCATATCAGATCTCTGTTTCTTTCCCATGTCCATATTTCATTTTTATACCCTCCAAATGTCTCTAAATTTTGTTTTCACTTCCTCAGTTGCTTCTTTTTCCAAACAGCACAATGTTTCTTGGTCTATATAATGTTTTTCATGGATCTGTTGTATTAATGAACGCATTTTTTTATTTGAAGCTTCTGACAGTTTTTCTTGTGGATGTATTTTCTTTCATCTAATTTCTCTCTTAATCTTTTCATATATCTTTTGTCTGGAAATTCAGGGCTTTTTTGCATAATATTAACAATACATAATTTCTTTCTTATCCTCAGTAGTGCACTCTATCATCTTTATGGCTCTTTTTTGGCCTATTTTTTTTTTTTGTGGACTGTTACTTCCTTCTACAACAGCGGGGCCATCCTCCTCCTGGGCCTGGCCTAGCCTCATTGCAGGAATATTCCATGTCTTGAGGATTCTACACTGTCATTTTATTCCAGTCCTGGTACCAGTGTGCCTACCAGAACTGGGCACTTTTTTTATCCTGGGACTTGTGCACCCAGCTATCTTCTTTATTTTTTAACCTACTTCTGTCCATGATATGTGTTATATAAAATACAGTCTATATATCAGTGTCGTCATGGTGAGATTTTGTGAAAAACAGGGTCCACCTCATGAAGGTACTCACCAAGACTTGAGGATGTATTCAGTTCCAGCAATACTTCTATCTTTTTGCTGATTTTATCATCTCTCCATTAAGACCCTTGTCATCTCTCCATTTGGACCCTTAATATTCTGTATGATTGTTGCTATTCTCCTTAAAGATCTATATCCAAAATCTCAATTATTTCCTTATTTCTTGAATTAGCCCTCTACTTCATCATTATCCCTTTCCACTTTGAATTGTAGCTATCAGCTTGCGTTATGTATAAGAGCCTTAACTATGTATCTCTAAAATATCCCTTCAAATCAGGTAACCCTAAACCTCCTTGTTGTATTGGAAGATCACCTTATCCCACTTGACTCTTGCCCTCTTCCCCTCCTGGATAAAATCTTTTATTAATTGCTATCCACAGTTTCTTCTCTGGCTGATAAAAATATTCCTGACCTCTGTATAAAACTAAAGCTACTGAAACATTGTATTGCTTGTATCTTGCTATCCATATCCATAGGTAGGTAAGAGCTTACAGTTTCTCAGTTTTTGTATTATCTTTTGTTCAGTCTATTCCTGCATATCCTTAGCTGCCATAACAGAATCCTTTTTAATCCATACTCCAAAATACTTAATTTTATGATGTTCCCATAAATATGGATATTGCTGAACCAATTTATGTGTGGGTACATAGTATGTAGCTATAACCTTTGTTTTATCTTTATTAATTTTATATCTTGAAAAACCCAGAACTGCCTCAGAATGTTCCACAGTGCTGAGATATCCTTCCCTGAGTCCATCAGGTACAAAATAATATCATCTGCAAATAAACCCAACATTTCTTTTTGTTCAAATGTTTTTTATTAATTTTTCAAATAATTCCATTGTATAATAATCTTAATACATTTTCTGATAAATAGAACAGTATTATAGACTATATACAATATTTACTATTGGCCTGAAAATTAATTATTATATTGATCAGTCTAGTCAGAGTAACATCATATTAATGAGAGATCATGTGTTCCTTTTTTTTCACCCTCATTAAGAGTTTAAGTTCAAGTTTAGTGTCTCAATAAGTGATAGTATTTTTTCCCATGGATTCTTGTTCCATCGTCTTGGTGCTATTCTTAGTTCTTTTACTCTGGTTTCCAACAATGCAGATTCTTTCAATATTGACAAAAAATCTTTAAATGATGGTTCCAGATTTGACTTCCATTTTCTGGCAATACATTTTCTAGCATTTGCTAAAATGTTCCATAGTAAGTAAAGACTGCTGTTATTTAATTCTAAATTCTCATTAACATTTAACAAAATTAGAGATTTACTTACTACAAATGTATCTGAAAATATGGCTTGTATAAAATTGCTGACATCTTCCCAAATTTTTTTAACTTTAATACAGTCATGAAATACATGTAGCCAATCTGCTTTACAACTTTGCACGCATCTCCAACATGTAACATTATTAGACGTATTACATTATTTTAATCTGTTTGGAGTAAAAAAAAAAGATCTATGAAGGAATTTCCATGTGTAAATTCTCCAAAATTGCATGTTGGATGTCAGTTTAATAGAATTTAGTATTTTGGTTTTATTTTCCATGGATAAATTTATTGAATGACCTTTTGTTATATGATAAACCCAACTTTTCTTGAACACTGTACCAATTATATTCTTGAATTTCTGAGTCCCTTCTTTTCTTTGCCAGTGGTTCTAAGTATAATGCAAATAACAGGGCAAAGAGCATTCTCCTGCCCAGTTCCTCTGTTCAGAGTGGAACCTTGCCACTTTGATTTTTCCCCTGATCCTGTCTCCCTATTGAAATGTCATCATTCAAAATGCCAAGTGCTTACAAGCTGAAAAAAAAGACAGAAAAACTGGAGAGGAGTGAATCTCGAAAATCACTCTTTCCCTTTAAACTTTTTTTGCAGGAGTGGGCAAGCTACCTTCAAGATCACAATATCTCAAAGAAAAGGGAGTATTCTGAGAAATGGCATCTTGGACTTGGTACATACAAGTCTGATCTTTGGCCACTGAGCGTCTGTGTTTCAGGACTTGCTGTAGCAGGTCCCAGCATTTCAAATGGTTACCTCTGATCCTTCAGATATCCTCCTAATTAGCCTTATTGTTGTATCAGGAAATGCAAATACTCCCATTGCCCTACTCATAAAATCCCAACTTACTCTGGTAAATACTTTCTCTGCATCAAGACCCACCAATAACACTGGCATTTTTTTACATGCTGCTATTGTTAATGATGTCAAATGCTTGCCTCCCCTCCACTAAAATACACTGATCCATATCTATCAATTTTTGCACATGTTTGACATTCTTTTGTCCAGTATAGATATAAACACTTTATAATCATGGTTTAAAATTGAAATGTGCTTATATGAAGCTTGATCTGATGGGTCTTTACCCTATTTAGGTATTACAGCCATGACAGCTTTTATTCCAGGATGTTGGTGACTCCCCTCCTTTTAAAATACTGTTAAACAAAACCTTCCAGATCTTTATCACTTTCATCTCTCCTAGCTTCCAAGCTTCTACCAGAATATCGTCTGTTCCTGGAGACTTTCCTGCAAATTGGCTATGCATCACCATTTTTATATTATCTCCTCCTATCTTAACTGTTAGTTGTCGAACCTCATCTACTTCTAACCTTGGCATATTTCAGTCTTCCATAAATATTTCCATTTGTGCTTTTTCTTGATTTCCCCACTTCTCTGCTTTGTACATATTTTCAAAAAAATTCCAAAATATTTCTAATACATCTACAGGATCTCTAGTTATTTTTCTTGTTGTAGGCTTCCTAGGTTTGCCAACAACCCTTTCTACTTTTTGTTGCATAAGTTGTTATGCCAAAATTGTGCTTAACAGCAATTTTTTAAAACTCATGTATAGTATCCAGGTAGTCCCTTATTTTCTCATTAGCACACTGCACTTGAGCCTGTTTTTGTTTTGTGAGATTCCCTTTATTTTGTAATACTTTAACCTTTGTCAGCCCTTCTAAATAATTTTTGTTACTTCATAAAAGCATCTTTTTCTTTTATTTCTACCCTGTTTTTAAACTCTGTATTCATTTTATTTCACTCACTAGCTATAAATTCTGTAGTAATTATTTTCTTCCGTAATAACTCCTAAATAATTTCCACTACCTATCCTTAAATGTTTCTTTTTTTAACAGGTAGGTGGGAAAGCTCCAGTTTCATCTTTTTTATTGCATTTTTATCTTAGAAATTATTGGTGCATGATCTGAAATAGTTATTGGATGTGCATCAAACTTCTCAATTAAATGCATTCTGTCTAGTCTAGTCCATATATTGCACCTTGGGGAATAATATGTAATTTCACTCCAAGTTCCTACTACTGAATTGAGGTCTTTCATATCAAATATGTTCATAACTTCCTTCATCAATTTATTTTTATTTATTTATTTAGCATTTGTTTACTGGTAAAGTCCGACTTGGAACAAGTCAATTTTCAGCGGAGGCCCAGGAAGAAATGCTCCCGATGCATGTCTTTGTAATGTGGGAGGAAACTGGAGCACCCAGAGGAAACCCACGCAAATGCAGGGAGGACATGCAGATTTTGCACAAAAGGCACCCCAGTTGAGAATTGAACTGGAGAACCTCTTGCTGTGAGGCAACAACGCAAACTGCTGTGCCATCCTCTAGTCTATTTTGTTATATTTTTCCTTCTTGGCCCCGTATGGGGATGCATCCTTCTTGTTGGAAATCAAATTCCAATCTCCATCTGTAAGTAATATTCCCCATTCAGAGCTGAGTATCTCTCTCCAAATTTTTTATGCTACATAATGGCAGTTTTAAATACATGGCTGTGTAATCCTCATCCCTTGCCATTAACCCTTTTCTACCACAAATCTACCATTATTATCTTTTCCCCTCTTATTTCATTATTAGAGCTGCTCGAGCAATTAATATAAGTACTTCTGTTTTCCTTTGTCCCTGATATTCTGCTGAGTATCTATCCTGAAATCCTTTCTTTATCAAATTCACATGCTCATTTCTTTCCAAATGTGTCACCTGTAGCATTGCTATTTGTACTCTGCATTTCTTAATATAATTAAATATTATTTCCTTTTTGTTTGTGCCTGTGAGAAAATTCACATTCCAAGATAATATGAAAAATGTTGCCATTATGAGAATAAGTCATTATTCCCACCTATTATATATATATATGGCAGCTTTTTAAAATTCCTATTTCCTGCTTTTGTGATGCATTTACCCATTAATATTATGCAGATTAATCCTTTATACAGTTTTTTTCTTATCAACATTGGAACCTATGTCACATTTTGCAAGCCTTTTTGTTTTAATAAAAACCCTCAAATCAAAAAATAAACACACCCCCAGAGCACCCCAAAAACATATGAGCACAATACAAACAACCTAACTATGGTCATCTTCAAATAATGAAGTTTAACCCTCCTAATAGAAACATTTGTCCCAAACATACAGCTGCCAATACAGTCTTTAATTAACCTGAAAGTTAGGTTATCCATGCTAAGAAACATGTTATTACCTGAGCTTTTACTTACATTAAATGGTGTCTATTCTTTTGTTAACTTTAGTCCCCTCCCATATGTGAAAACAACTTGCATGCTTTCAGAAAACATTAACTTTTATCCTTGAAAAAACAAGTATTCTGTCTGATTTCTTGAGAATTCCAAGTGAAAAGGGAATCTGATTAATATATTGCGTAGACATTTTCATTTTTAATACTTTGATTGATTCTAGAAATGCATTTTGTTTAGATGTTGCTATCTAATAGCAAGCTATACAATATATATATTAGTACTGCATCTACTTATCATATGCAGTACTATAGTATCACATTAGTATTAGTACTCAGCTTACCGTACTGATACTATGTGATACTGCAGTACTGCATTTACTGATTGTATGCAGTACTTCAGTGTCAAATTAGCCTTGATACTCAGCTTGCAGTACTAGTATTAACGCAGTACTTCATGTCTTAATTGTATACAAGCTATGCAGTATGTATTAGTACTACATTTACTTATCGTATGCAGTATTACAGTAACACATTGGTATTAGTACTCAACTTGCAGTACTGATACCAATGTGATACTGCAATACTGCATTTACTAATTGTATGTAGTATCATATTAGTATTAATACTCATCTTGCAGTACTACATACAATAAGTAGATGTCTTATTATAAAGAAGTGTATACATTACTTTTTAGTATCAACCAGTATAGTTCTACAAGCCACTTCCACCTCATGTATTCCTCAGTGACTGAAAAAAACTTAAACATTCATGATATGATTCTGTCTCCTCCACTTACTCTATATCCAGTTGTCAATCCACTGTCTCAGTTATTTCTTGGGTACCTATATCTAGAGCTCTGTTTTTTTCCACTCATATATTTTTATTTTTATTTTTTACTTAACCTTTGTTGACTGGGTTAGTTCTACTAGGCTAGTAGCCTGTTTTCAGGGGAGATCCAATGTAATATTTATGCTACCAGGAGAAATTTAGCCAAGACAATATGGAACTTCCCTTTCTCTTTTCAATAGGTGCCATGTGATCTTTTACAACTACCTGTGTTACCACCAACTCAGACAGATGGGGCCTCACTTTAATATCTCATTTGAAGGATGGCACACTCAGAAGTGCAGCATCCCCTTTCTGCTACACTACTATGTCAGTAATCCATCTAGCTGATGGGAGAATAGAACCCACAGCCATCTGTATCAAAGGCAAGAATGCTACTTGTACTACTGACACTGTTAATGCCAACTCATGTTGATGTTCAGCTCACTCCATTCATCCCTGCATTTACTTCATCCATTTATAATCTACAGGGCTCTTTCATCTTCAATTTAGCATCTTCCTTTACCTTTCCAGCGTATTTCTTCCCATTATTTCAATCTGACATTCACTGCTTCCTCTACAGTCTCGGTGTTTCATTTTTCCAGGTTATTTCTTCCCTTAAATTCTTACTTTAATATCGCGGTCCTTCCTCTGCTTTTCATATGCTATCATACATCATGCACTGTTTCTGAAAACTGTTGAAAGAAATGCTGACTAAACTCAGCATTTTTTCAACATTCATTTTCTGAAACCATTTTATAGTATTTTCAAGGTCATGGGGAACCAGATTGTATACCAGTACTCATTGGGCAAAATTCAATGAACCAGTCCTAAATGGAACACCTCTTCCCACAGGACACACACACACACACACACACACACACACACACACACACACATACACACACACACACACACACACACACACACACACACACACACACACACACACACACACACACACACACACACCGATGGATAATTTAGAATGTCTGAAATTGACTTACTCCTGCATAAAGGTCCATTCAGCAAACATGCAAATTAAATGTACTTACCACCATGTTGAGACTGGCAGAAAATATTGACAGTGAAAACGGTGAAAATACTAAAGAAGCCGACACTGTAGTCTTTCTACACCAGCAACAACAACACTAATATTTAGTAAAGCATACCCAAATTAAGCAAATAGGGAGAGATACACATTAAAAACTACTGTGTTTCATAAGCCTTAAGAGTCATAGCTATTACAGGAATATGTAGCAATCAATGGAGCTTTATTATAAAAATGCCAGAGTAGAACAACGCCACACACTTCCTTTTTGCCTGCAGCCTTTAACCTTTGTAAACCACATACCCACACAGCATGACTCATATAATTTGATTACACAATATTGCATTTCCCTTTTTTAGAAACAAAAGGCAAGATAGTGTCATTGGATTTTGACTACTACATTTTGTCCTGGTGTCAGCAAGTGAGTGTTACACAGTAAACTGGTGTAAACTGCCTCAAGTGGAATAATCTCCATAGCTGGCTAACAACATTAGTCAACTTAGTATCTTTTTCAATCTTTTGCAATGATAGATGTTTTCCATTTCTTCTCAGAAGACCTTGAGGCTCTACCATCAAGTACGAATGGGGTAATAGCACCACAGTTCACTGAATGTTGGTATCTGTAATCTTTTGTTCCAATTCAAACAAACTCAAGTTCTCTAGAATGACACCTTTCTTAAAGCACACATCATACTTTTGTCTTCTCTCCCTCTCTGTATCAGCTACAGTGACTGATTAGGGAGGTCAGGGGCCTTCAATGAAATAGTCAGAAGCACTGTGAAGCAAAGTCTGTGCCCCATTAAAAGTTGATCTGGACTATAGCCAATGACCAAAGGTGTAGCTCTATAAGCAAGTAGGGTAGGTACAGATCATGTGCTTTCTTTAGCAGACCTTGAACTGTTTGTACATGGCATTCAGACTTACTGTTAACCCTGTGTGAACTTTAGGCTATTGTTAAAGTGCTTGAACCATTAGTCTCTGCAAATTGAGTGAATCTGTGCACTGAATACTGAGGACAGTTCTCAAGAACAGAATTTCAGGGATGCCATGCTGGCAGACTTGTACTTCAGAGGCACTGCCTGGTCCTTAGATATTGTCAGGTCTATTTTTGCAATCTACACATCTTGAAGAGTAGTTTGTCAGTAGGAGTAATTATTATATTTTAGACTGACCATACCTGCCTCTGCTTTTGTCACAGTCCTTCTGATGAGTCTCTTGGCATTAGTGATTCTCCTGGATAAGGTCATTCTTTGACATAAGCTCTGCAATTCAACAGAACATCATTTTTTCTGTTTCTTTAACTCTGAGCACTGAAGACTACTTTTCCAGCACTGTCTCCATTGCACCATCCTCTGATGATTCTTGTGTATTTGGTTTAGGATACTGTTGTGCATAGCTTAGGTTATCATCAACATAAAGCCTTTTTAATCGCAGACCACTGGGAACTATGAGAGGTGCCTTTTCTGGCCAGTACAGTTTCATGACTCAGTCTAGTCTATTGCAGTTTACCTATCTATTTTGACAAAAAAGCATTACTTCAGAACATGCATTCTAAGCATTTTTATGCTCTTGGAGGTCCACTAGATAAGCTGGACGTCTTGATACATTACCATCACAGCCTCAGTGTAGACATTGATATCCTCCATTTGATCTATCTCTGACTTGTGTTTCTCATCTGGAGTCTCTGTGGGTGAGGAGAAGAATTAGCACTAACACTGTTGGAGTACCTCATGAGCTTGAATTGCATTTCTTTATCCTGACTGGAAACTCAAGTACACCTGAGTGTCCAGCAAACCCAATAGATGATTGGGGTCAGTCTTCAGTTGAAAATGTTGGCCTGTGAGGAAGTCTCTGAACCTATTTTATCCACAGATCAGCTCCTCTCCATCCTAAACAATGACCATGATGCATGTGTGGCAGGCCTACACTACTCTTCATCTTTCTGAAGTAGAGTGGCCCCTAGTCCATATAAGGATGCATCCATACCCAATTTCAGTTGTTTTTTTGACTGTTACAAAGTAAACATGGGAGTGGATACAATCTCATATTTTAGCAAGTAGAACATGCTTTGTGCTGCATGCTGCCCAACACCAGGGGTTCTTCTCAGAAAATACATTCCTCAATATCTTGTCTTTTCAAGCTAAGCCTGGAACATGTTTTGCTAGCTAGTCAACTATCCCAGGGGAAGCTCTTAATTTTAGTATCATTAGATGCCGCCTTAATCATCAGGTTTGTACTGATTGTTTCTGGTTCAGGACTCACCACATCATGCAGCTAGGATGTGACCCAAAATTTTGACTTCACTTTCGCTCATCTTACACTTTTCCATGTTTGATGTGAAACCTACTTTCTGGTTACTGCTTAACAGAGTGTGCAGTCTGGTGTCATGCTATGACTTAATTGTTTTTCAGATGAAGATATCATCTATATGGCAAATTACAACTGGAGATCCATTTAAGACCACTAACATCTACTTTTAGAAGCAGAGAAAATCCCAAACAATGGTGTACTGAAGAAGTAATGATCAAATGTGGTAATGATATTGGTGAATTTGGCAAATTCTTTAGAAGGTGGGATCTGCTAAATACATGCACCTACCTTGCTGAGTACTTGCACTCTGGCTATCATTCCCACTCTTTACTGCACAGGTAGCAGAATGTATTTTTCTCTGCACACCTCTTCAATGAGTCTGGAGAGTAGGTTGACACCGATGTGTACTGTGCTTTTGGTTACCACTACTAGGCCTGAAAGCCAGTCTGTTGGTGCCTTTAGTTTAGGTATGACTCCAATGCTGTTAATTCATGCAAACTCATCCTTGGCTTTCCCTAGCAAGACTGTAGCAGCTCATCCAGGTGTCATTGGAGCAGGGTGCTCATTGTCCTTGAGTTTTATGGCATATGGCTGCTGCACTATTCATAAGACAATACAGCTTTGTGGATAGAGATACTTCACTGTTTTAGCATCTGTGCTGTACAGCCTTGATGATAAGTTCAGCTATGTTATGCTGGCCTAACCAGTAAAGACCTATGTAGGTTATTTACCACAAAATGTCTTCCCAAACTGCAAGTTCATTCTTTTTGAATGATTTTGTCAACACCTTTAAGACAGAAAATGGAATTCCTCCACAAATAGAGTGGTACTTTAGTTTTAGTAACCATATGCAGGCTGTTTCGTCTTTTGATATTCTTTAAATGTGATTTGGGATGACTATTATATTACCATCTGGATCAAGACTGAATGCCACTCTGTGACTGCTGATGAGTTTTACAGACTAGTGTTCATTTCCTTCATTAACTGTTACAAGAAAGAAATTTGCTATGTGCTCTCACAGTGTCTACCTACTTGGCTGTTTTTCAGACTTTCTTAAAAATGCTCCATCTTTTCAAGGTGACTTAACTTTTAACACTTGTGGAAGGATTGTTGTGAAGGCCGTTTCTCTGCTACTGGTGCAGTCTGCTTACATTCAGCATCTTTCTTCTGTTTCATGAGTACTTTATTGTTTTGGCCTTAACAGAAATGGCAGCAGTCACCCTGGCCTTTTTAGTCCCAATCTAAAGCAGATGCCCTATGCTGACTGTCTAAAAAAACTCCAGCTATACTCTGAGCATATCGTCTACTCAGAGGCGATCTCTGCTTAACATACAAGGCCATATCAAACCCAGACCTGTTGGACATGCTACACTTAAAGAAATCCCAATCCCTCAGAGACACATGCTCCAGGGATCTAAACCTTGTCATCACAATGAACAAAACATACTTGCTAGAGGGATAGGTTCCTGACCCAGAGACTCCCCAGACAATGGAATAGATTGCCCATACATGTCAAGCAGAGCCCCTCTTTGGTCCGCTTCAAAAGGAACCTTGATGATTGGATGGGAGATAGGAAATTCACCCTGGGGATCATGTCAGTCACCCTGGTAGACAGGGGTCCAGGGAAGTAAATATTGTGGGAAGAAATAGTCAGAGAATTGTTATGGCTAGGCTTGTATAGGCCCTAGGGCCGATAGCCTAGTACCAACCTATGAACACCCTTTCATCTTAAGTCAGTCTGCTGTCCTTTGAGAATCTTAGACTTCATCCTATGTTCACTGCTTTCTCCAAATTTCTGATCAGCTATATTCTTTCTTAACAACATAGGGCCTCTTAGTCTCTCCACTAACATATAAATTATGCAATATATAGGGAATGTTGGCTCTAACTCCTGAACTGCTCTCATCAATATTTAGGTGAAAGAGGAGCAACCATATGGGGTTTGAATCCCACCACTGATACCAGTTAATATACAAAAGGCAATTTTCCTTAAAGGTAAATTGTAAATGTGCAGTGCTCCTTGTATAATGGCTGACACCTGCTATATCCAAATAAGCTTTTTCATTGTCCTTAGAGTAGTGCCATAATCACTGGCTGTGCAAGATTTCACCTGGCTAGTAATGAGCCCAGTACATTCC
Organism: Protopterus annectens; assembly: GCF_019279795.1. Lineage (NCBI taxonomy): Eukaryota > Metazoa > Chordata > Ceratodontiformes > Protopteridae > Protopterus > Protopterus annectens. The sequence continues at coordinate 107,000,478 of NC_056747.1, forward strand.
TTTGCAATCTTTCTAACAGTAATTGAAACTTAACCAAAACTGTTTTGCACATACATACATACATACATACATACATACAAAATGACAGATAGCTGTACAGATAGACAGTCAGACATACTTATTTGTAAAAATTCATGTAATATATTTTAACATGTTTACTGAATTATCAGGAGGTTAGAATTGTTGAGGCTACCTCCACAAAGAGGTCGGTCACCAGTGGTGTTCCCAAGGGTTCTGTGCTGGGACCATTCCTCTTTGGCATTTACTTCTCAGATGTCAAAGAGAATGTCAGAGTCCTTTGGCTAGACACGTTTGCAGATGATTGTAAACTGGGAGCAGTCATTAAATCACTCCAAGATGATTCACTAGTTAAGGATCTGGGAACTTGTGTAGATAGTAGTTTAGCCAGTGTGTCCAGGGTAGTAAGAAAATCCTTCTTTGTTGCTCAACTTATAAGCAAGGGCATGACATCTTGGTCCATAAAGGCTGGCCCTTATCAGACCCATCATAGAGTATAATGACCCCTTCGGTATCTACCTGGCCAGACACATGCAGCAACTGGAATTTCTGCAAAGGTTCCTTATAAAAAAAACCACAGGGAGTAAACAAAATGTCCTGTGCTGATCAACTCAAAATCATGTGTCTTTACTCAGTGTCATGCAGACTTATGAGAGATGATCTTTGCTTGGCATACAAGGCATCCCTGAACCCTGTTTTGATGAAGCTTTTGCACATCCAAAAAACAAACAGCATCAGAACTACTAGATTAAAAAAAAAAAAACTAAATTTTGCTTGTGATTTAAATAGGGCATGTTGGAGAAACAGATATGTTTCTCAGAGAATTCCCATTCTGTGGAACAGGATCCCCTCTATCAAAAGCAGAGTTACTCGCTAGCCCTGTTTAAGTGCAGTTTAGACCAATGAATGGTTAGTCAGAAATTCACCCCAGTCTGGCTCTTGTGTCCGTGATGGACAGAGGCAGTCAGTAAATCACCACCTATATAAATCAAATTTGTGGGTCATATTTGGGTTGCACGGCTAGGTTTATGAGGGCCCTTGTGGCCGTTGGCCTAGTATATACCTATGAACCTATAAAGAACTTTTCCAAAATACCTTATACTGCTGTCGTTTGCCTTCTGTTAAGCTCACCTCTCAGCGCATCTTCTGTTTCATGTCACATGTAGTAAATTAAGGAAGTCACCTGATTTGCTTTGGATGATGCATGCACCTTGCTTGCTAGATGAATTTGTTTGAATCCCCTCATCCCACTTCTCCCATTCTTGCAGTTTTGCAAGAGCGAATGGTTGTAGTGGTTGTAATATGAATGTTGTACTTGGTAATAAACTAACATGTAGTCGCAACACTTCCTGTTCTGTGGTTCATACCATTTCCCTAAAACTGCACTCTGAAAAAAGTTCTGACTGCACTTTCTTATTGCTCCATGCTGTATAAGTTTCTTTTCCTTTCTTCTCCTCATTCATTGGCAGTATTTCTGCCACCATCATGTCTCAAGTTTTGTCATGTGATGTCTTACTGGATAAAAGTTTCACAGTTGTGAAATGAATGTGTAGCATCCAATAGATGTTTATTAAAGATGCCAAAGAAGAGCACAACAGGCACTTCCATTTTGCCTGTAAACATGAGTGTCTTTGAGCCACACCCATACACAGTGCTAGCTTTACCTGACTTGCATTATCCAATTACAAGACATAAAAAAACTTTAACTTCCACACTGCAGCAGCAGTTTCGTAAACTAAAATGCTTCCCATTAGTACATTATCATGTAATGGATCATGTGCTATAAGAATGTAATAAATTATGTAATATAAGTATGTAATGTATCATGTGTTATACTTCAGACAAACATTTCCTCAGAACCTTTCAGTGCAGAGACTATCACTCCAAGGGTTCCCATGTACAACACAGTTCACCAAAAATTAAATTGTATTATTTTTTAAACATGTTCACTATACAGTAGTGATTGTTGCTCCCCCCATTCAAACCATTAATTAAACTGGTACCCACTCCTAGCAAATTTATCCTCTCAGACTTTACCATCCTGCATAAATTACATGGGTTATAGGTAAGTCCAGCTTTACCACACAGTGGGCTGTGAATATTATTATACTCTGTACTGCTGTATTCTACTGTTTGTCACAATATGTACATGATCCTTTTACATTCAGTACATTCAAACCTTCTCCTCCCTGATCCGATCTTCCTCAGCCAGTGTTACTTCCCATCTTCATTCCAGAACTATCGGTCACCTATAGGATCATGTATACTCCTATACTCTACCATCACCGTCTTAGTCTCTATATACCATTGCCATCTTATTTCACCTTGTATTTCTTCCATCATTATCACAGCCCTAAAATTCTTTCTTTCTTGTAGGGCATCTTGAAACCCTCCTTCCATATACTAACATGTCAATTTTCCCCCAGTTCACCTCAGTCCCCCATTCTGCGTCTTTAATTTACCAGGTTAATTAAATACAGGCTATCTCCAAGCAGCTTTCTACCTACATGTTACTCTACACCCTCCTGTCAGTGCTGCTGGAAATATCAGATGGTATATTTTGAATAGCTTATACTTTTTATGTCTCCTTAAGTCTTGTCATTTTTGGTTGAACAATGTTTAATAAAAGCAGTGACATGAGACATACTTTTCACACCGATGTCTCCTAAAGGTAGGCATTATTTTGATGTAATGTGCTTTACTAATTCAAAGATCACCAATTTGCAGATCCGATAATTTTGTTGGATTGCATTTATTTACTTATTTTTGTTTGTTAACCTGGTGGGTGATCTGGTCTAAAGACCTTTTTCAGTCATGACCTGGGTTTGGTAGGCAAGAGTACAGATAATTCAACTTCATACGAGAATTATATAGATGTGCACTTGTTTAAAATTTTATATTTGAGTGAATACATTTGAACAATTGAATGTAAATCATATTGTCATAGGAGCCAAAAGACAGATATCACAAGTAACTTACATTGGGATAAGAGCAGGGTACAGATAATATTAACATAAGTTGTACAGAGCAGGGTTAGCATAACTGGTAATGTTTAAGATCTGTATACATTGTCTGCATGATATGAAGAGCTTAAGTTGTATATATGTTATATAATGCTATGTGATATTAGTTATACTCCATTCACTAGTTCTGTTAAAGTATGAAATCAGAATATTGGTTACACTCTGTTTAGTACATTCAATAACAGTATGAGTTACAGTTCTGGAAACATTTTTGTTTAGGTTCTGCAATGTTTTGCTGCTAACCATTATCCCTGTACAAAGTACATGCCATTTTACTGTGGAGATGTTCTGTAAGGGAAGATTTAAACCCTAGAAGGGTGTTTTGCTTTGGCTCTTTATCTTTGGAGGGAGTTTTTTTTTTCCATAGAGCAGGACCTAATTTGGAAAAGGTGCATTCTATTATTGCTGTTTTAAAGGGGGGGGGTCTACTTAAAGCGTTTAAACATTTTTGACTGTTTTTAGGAAGTATGCCTGTTGTCTGAGAGGGAGTTTTCTTTTCAAAGGAGGGTAGTAGCCTTCATTGAGAACTTTATACATCAGTGTGATTAGGAGACAATAATATGGTAGTATTGATAGTAATGGTAGTACTGGTACTAATGGTCATAATAGTATTTCATATTATAGTTTTGGAAGAAGTACATTTTTACAAAGTGAAATTTGAACATGTCATTTTTATATCAGGATGGTATAGTCAATATTTCATTTAGCAAGGCTTCACAAAGATTTAGTGGACAGTGTTCTGGTACATTGCTATTGTTCTTTAGTGTACTTGTTGAAGAGTAGTCTTTTTCTTCTTTCGGCTTTTTCCCAGTTAGGGGTCACCACAGCGGATCACCTGTCCACTCATGATTGGCAGTAGAGTTTTACAGTGTCGAGTTGCCAGCCCAGAACCCAACCTTCCACAGAAGGCACACACACGCACACACTCACACCTAGGGCCAGTTTAGACTGTCCAATCCACCTACAGCATGTCTTTGGGATGTGGGAGGAAACTGGAGCACCCGTAGGAAACCCACACAGAGTAGAGTAAAATATTTTATTTTGTAGTTTAGTTTTCAAAAGGTAGAGTTTAAGTTTGGAATAATGGTCTGTACTGTCAAGGTCTCAGGTCAAATGTTATGGTTTGAGGTGGTACGATGGTGTTTTTTTTTGAAGATGCAAGTCTCATCTATGGAAGGTTTATGTCAGGATATGTGTGGCAGTGTTTTTTTGTAGATCACAGGACCATGGAATCTGAGTGCATTGTTTTTGTTTCTAAGGTTGTATGATCTGTGACTTAGTATATGTAATCTGTTGGGAGTCAGGGATGTAACCTTTTCATGTGTGGTTGCAGGGGATTACTCCCCTTGCAAAAATATTTTGTTTATTTTGCTTTAAGTTAAATGTTGCTTGATTGGATCAATGGAATCTGTTTATTTTGATATTTTTTTGCTACATATTGAATCTCCGTGTACCTTGAAATGGATAATTCTGTACAGATTTTATTAATTGAGTCTATTATGCCAGCAGCCCAGTCAGTTGAATTTAGAGATGAAAGAATGGGAGATATAATATGTAACTGTTGATGTTATGTTGTCTTATCTTGCCTTCATACTTACAGTGATGGGTTCGGAGCAGATTCTTGGCTCCAACTCAGCCGAATACATAGCTGAAAGTCTCAATCCTGGCTCGAGGCAAGAAGGTTTGTTGTGCATTTTTTGTACATTATTGTTAGATAGTGATAGTTTATCCCTTTTGGCACAGCTTTTGGTATCCCCTGTAGTGGTTGTTGTTTCTGTCTGTTAAGTTTTCAGTAGCTCGTTTAATTTAGAGAGCTGTTTGCCCATTTAAGTTAGAGGCCTTGTAGTTAATTGTTGTCTTGTCTAGAAAATAGGACCGTTTAAGTTAGAGACCCTATTTTCTTTTTCTCCCTGGTTGTCTTTTTCCTTGTGTTTCCCGTAGTTACTGTTTAGTGTAGCTTTAGCTGTTCAATAGTGATATATTTTGTTGTTGTTGTTGCTTTTGCAGTCTTACCTTAACTGTCTAAAGAAGTGCTCACAAAAAATGTCCATCACTGATGGACATGTTATATGCGTTTATTGCCTTGGTGCTATTCACCTACAAGGAGACTGTACTTTTTGTCACTCTTTCAGTGCAAGAGTACTCCAAGAAAGGAGAAAGAAACTGATTCTCTCCTTCTTCTCCTTCCTGTAAAAAGGAAAGTCTCAAAAAAGACATTCACCTGCAACATCAGCTCAGTCGGAGCCTCCAATCAAACTACCAAAAATTTCCAAGACTACTAACTCCTCGGCTCCATAGTCCTCGGAGCCGTCGGAGGTCATATTAGTTGACAGGCCTGGTACTTTGGCTGCAAAGTCCTCGGAGCCACAAGATACCGCCACTCGGAGTCGGTCCATGGATATTTCACCAGTTTCTCCGACGTTGAGATCTCCAATTCTGCACAGGTCTGCACAGGTCTCGCTCTCCATCCCTATCTTCCAGGTCCACCCGGAGCTTATCGGACGATGACGTGGAACGGGTGGTGCGCAGACTCCTGAAGTCGTCGGTGCTGACTAAATTATTCTCGGCTCCCACCCATTTTGTCTCGGAGCATACAGTACCAGTTATATCCACTGTTGTTCATCCTCCGAGCTAAGCTGGTCCTTTGGAGCCAGAGAGCTTGGTACTGCTTATGGTGGATCCGTCAGTTCCAGGACCCCCTTCAGTGTTCATGGAGCCGACATCTGCTCCGACTCTCTCTGTGTCATCTGGGGAGTTTGGGAGCAGGGTTCCCCGGTCAGCCCCAGGGGGATTCTTGGCCCTGATCTTCTTCGGTGCCGAGTCTACCCCTTGGAGTGGTTTAGCTCGGCTCCCACATCAGCTTCAGGCCCAATCTCGTTGGTTCTGGTGCCGTCCTCTGTCTACTCAGAGCTGATGGAGTCTTCGTAGCTGGCGCGATCCACCTTTGAGCTGATGAGGAGTGTGTTGTCTTCCCATTCAGCACCACAGAAGGATACTAGTACTCGTCCCCCTAAGGCACCGGCTACTGTCTCGGCACCACCCATTCCACAGGACGGCAGAGATCCAGACCCTCAGGATCCCCCAATGGGTGAACCCCTTTCCTCTGAGGCCTCCCCTGCATATCCATCTGAGGAGCCACCTCGGAAGAGAGCTTGCAAGAGGAAGCATGTAGACTCCCCAGATGAGTCTGTCACTTCAGACACTGTCCTTGATGAGTCGGAAGGGTCCCCATGGTCATCCTCTGATGATATCTCATTTGCAGATATTTTAGAGATCCTGAAGCAGAAAGGCAGCTGGCAGACCACCACTCCTTCTAATGAGGAGTCAGTGTATCTGAAGGCTTTTGGATCTCAACCTTCAGCCTCCTGGGTGTCTCCGACTTTCGATGAGCTAATGGACCTGGTTAGTCAAAAGGCATGGGAGTCACCTGATACTATGGAGCCAGTCGCTTGGAGGCCAAATAAATTCTTGTCAGTTCCTACGGGAAAGGAATTTATAACCAAGAGGGTATGCATAAATGCTATGGTGGTGGCAGTAGCCACCAAAAAGGAACTTGCAGAGACTTCCTCATCTGTTCATCCTCCGAATAAAGACTCTCGAACGATGGACAAATATGGGAAGCATGTATTTTCATCAGTGACATTCTCATTGTGATCGCTGAACTACCTATCCCACTTTACAAGGCTACAAAGAGATCTCCTGAAAGAGCTAGAAGATACTCTACAAGGTTCATTAGCTGCAGGGTGAGTGAGAAGGTCTCCTCCCAGCTGTCTATCTTAAATTCCATTGTCAACTCCTCCATGAGGCTCATATCCTTTCGCCGCAGATTGAGCGGGCAGAGCAGCGGGTTCCGGAGTTTCTCTTAGGAGACACTCCTGGATGCACTTGTGCAATTTTGCAGAGCCCTTTAAGTCTACTTTTACTAATGCCCCTTTTGATGGTTCCTCACTCTTCGGACCCAAAGTAAAAGACACTGTGACCCAGTGCGAGCAGAAAGGGACTCTCTGCCATTGGAGTACATTTTTCTGTACCTTCAAGACCTTATCCTAAAGGCCAGAAGAGTGGAAAAATGTGGTTCAAAAGATCACAGAGAGTTTTCCAGGATGCACAGGGTGACTCCTTCCCCAGGGGCAGAGGAGGAGGCAATAACGGTAGACGCCGCCCCAGAGGCAGAGGGCACCCGCAAACCCAGGGTGACTGTGATTCCTTTCTCGGACACCCCTATCAGTGCTCCTGAAAGGAGGCCCGACTGCTCTACTCTGGAGGCAGTTGGGGGACGTTTATCCATGTACCCAGAAGCCTGGCAAAATATCACAAGAGACAAATGGGTACTAAAAATAATATCCAGAGGATACTCCATCTCATTTTCCAGTCCTGTTCCACAGACCAGAACAGTCCCAGATGTTCACCCAATCTAAGGGAGCAAGCAACCATAGAGATTCAAAAGTTGCTGCACAAAAGAGTCATCCAGGAAGTCCCCGCAGACCAAATAGGATTCGGAACTTACTCAAGATTCTTTTTGGTGCCAAAAAGAACAGGGGACTGGAAGCCCATATTAGACCTAAGCAAATTAAACAAATCTGTGAAGAAGTCAAAGTTCCAAATGGTGACACTGCAGTCTATACTTCCCTTTTTAGGGAAAGACGATTGGATGTGCTCGATAGACCTTCAAGATGCTTACTACCACATAAAAATGGACATGCATCAAGAAGGCACTTACACTTCTGGCTGGGAGCCAGTCATTACCAGTTCCTTGCTCTGCCCTTTGGTCTCACTACAGCCCCTAGAGTGTTCACCAAATGCATGGCAGTAGTCACGGCTCACCTGAGGCATCTAGGATTCTTGAGTGATTCCCTATCTAGATGACTAGCTCCTATCTGCCACCACCAAGCATCTATTCCAACAAGCCAGGGATTTAACGTTGGGACATTTGCAATCAGCTGGGTATTACAGTCAATTTTCAGAAATCTGCCTTGTTGCCTTGTCAACATATTACATTTATAGGTGCAGATCTAGACACCTCCTCTATGGTAGCACGTCTTCCAACACAAACAGTTGTAGCACTCAGGCAACAGATACTTCACCTTCTTCCAAAGACAAAAGTGAAAGCAAAGATAATTCTAAGATGGCTAGGAACAATGGCTTCCCTGATTACACTGGTCCCTCTTGCCAGAATGCACATGAGGCTCCTTCAGTGGCTGTTGTTCTTCCAATGGTCACTTCAAGAGCTTCCAGTGTCTCACCTGGATTAATGGAATCATGCAAGAAAGACTTAAGATGGTGGATACACTCCACTCATATGACCATAGAAAGTCCATTTGTTCCACATCAACCCATAGCTACAGTCACCACAGATGCTTCCCAGATAGGGGGGGGGCATTATCTGGAAAGAACAGTCCAAAGTACATGGCAAGAGCACGAGGCTCACTTGCATATAAATGTCCTAGAGATGAGAGCAGTGCTTCTTGCATTTTAAGCACTTCACGACTCTCTCCCTCTAGGGACAATTGTGATACTGTCAGACAATATGTGTATGGTTAGATACATAAACAAGCAAGGGGGAACCAGATCTTACCCCTTTTGTCAAGAGGCCCTAAGAGTTTGGCAATGGGCAGTTTCTTCCCAGCACTTTCTAATAGCAATGCACATTCCAGAGAAGTCCACCGTGATAGCAGACAAGCTGAGTAGAGCAATCTTAATGCCTCATGAGTAGTCTGTCTCAATCAGGATGTTGCGGAAATGATATTCCGAACATGGGGTCAGCTTTGCTGCGATCTCTTTGCCACTCCCATGAATGCCAAGTGCAGCAACTACTTTACCCTAATTCCCCCCTCTGGGGGAGACACCGAGAGATGCACTTGCTCACGATTGGCCCTCAGGACTTCTGTATGCTTTTCCTCCATTTCCTCTCATACCCAGAGTCATTCAGAAAGCACAGTACTCGGGAAGCAGGATAATTCTCATTGCTCCTTACTGGCCTTGTCAAGTTTGGTTGCCCTTCCTTTGGTCTCATCTTCAGGAGAAGCCTTGGATTGGTACCCAGTGCCAGATCTTTTGACTCATATGTCAGGGGAGCTTCATCCTTCTCTCCACACCCTAAAATTGACAGCTTGGCTGCTCCACTTCCCAATTTAGCCAGGCTTTACAATTTCACTCCTGCAGTCAAACATGTCTTAATGTCCTCTCATAAAGCTTCAACTAGAAAACTGTACTCTAGCAAATGGAAAAGGTTTTCCTTTTGGGCTCAAAAGAGGAACATTGATCCTTTTTCTGCACCTATCCATTCTCTTTTGGATTTTTTGGCAGAGGTCTTCCAGCAATGTTCAGCTGCAGCAACCATCAAGGTTCAACTTACTGCAGTATCAAATTTTCACATTGATGATTCTGTTTCCAGTTTAATGTCACACAGGCTGTGTAGAGCCTTCTTAAAAGGTGCCTCCTTATTAAGACCTCCCTTTAAGGAACCCTTTTCTTCTTGGGATTTAAATTTTGTTTTGTCTCATCTCACATTACCACCTTTTGAGCCCTTATCATCTTCAGACCTCCAGTTCATTTCCTGGAAGACCTTGTTTCTAGTGGCTGTAACTTCTGCTAGAAGAGTATCAGAGTTGAAAGCTCTTTCTATTAAACTGCCATATTTGATTTTTCATAAGGGTAGGGTATCCTTGCAAACTAATCCTTCTTTACCACCCAAAGTCATTTCTCCAAACAACATAAATCAATCTATAGAGCTTTCAGTGTTCTTTCCTAATCACAGCAACAAGGTAGAATACAAATTACATCAACTAGAAGTGCATAGATAACTCAGATTCCATTTGTATAGGACCAAAGACTTTAGAAAATCTGACCAACTATTTGTATCATTCTCTGATGCAAAAAAGGGTAGTTCAGTTTCTAAAACTACTCTTTCCAATTGGATTTCAAATTGTATTACATTCATTTATACCTCAAATCACAGATATTTACCTTTCAAAGTGAAAGCTCATTCCACTAGAGCAATGGCTATGTCATCTGCCTTTCAAGCCAGAATTCCCATGGATAATATCTGTGCAGCAGCTACTTGGACCACTCCACATACTTTTATCATGCATTACAAAGTGGATTTGGCCTCCAGGGACAGGGCCTCCTTTGGTTCCACGGTGCTTAAAGGTGTACCCCCGCGAGCCACCCAGGGAAAAGGTGCTAGGGATGCTGTCCCATCACTGTAAGAATGAAGGCGAGATAGGACAACATAACATAAAGAAGTTATGTACTTACCATAACGTTCCTTGTTTGTTGTCCATCTCGCTGTTCATTCTTTAGAACCCTCCCTCCTTACCCCTGCCAAAGACTCCTTGTGGACCTGGTGGATGTTTTTATTACCTTCAGGAGTTCTTTGTTTCAGCTTGTTTTTCCTTCTACTAGGTATAGTATATATTTGTATATATTTGTGTATGTGTATATATATATATATATATATATATATATATATATATATATATTGTATATATGTATATAGTGTACATATTCATTAGTAGCAGCAAACAAGATCTGGGGAATTGCACCACTGCATTGTGAGATATCTTCTTGCCACGAGCCAGGTTTGAGACTTTCAGCTATGTATTTAGCTCTGTCGGAGCCGAGAATCGTCTCCAAACCCATCAATGGAGGAATGAATGGTGAGATGGACAACAAACATGGAACTGTATGGTGAGTACATAACTTCTTTTTTCCATGTACCAACACATTACTTATGTCTTGACTGAACTGGCATAAACACTTAAATGGAAGCAAGACAAGAAATGATAAACTGTGATATTTAACATTATAATAGACACACAAGCAGTATTTACATAACATATCGAGATCTTTCTGAGTTTCATTTGAGTTATGGTATCTCATAACCTAGAATTTAAGCAGCACAAAATAAAGGCTCATTTTGATGTACATCATTATGCATAAGGTTGATAGCATGACATATGTATAACCTGGGCAGGTTCTAAAATGGTGCAAGTTAATGATGTTTAATACACATTTCTTTCTTTTTACATAACATATATAAGGAACTGCAAGTTAAAGTGTCAAGTAAACAAGGAAAAGCAATACTTTGACATACAGGAGTGGTAGATAGTATCACCACTAAGGGGCTGTTTGAACAAATACATTTGTTATGTTCTAAACAGCATGGTTTTGCATTTGATGAAGGACAGGGGGATCAGGCAAGCACAATGAAAGTAAAGTGCAGCTGCTGATGGAATTATGTGAAATATTAGAGCAGAATTGCTTTTTTTCTGCCACAGTGGTGTACCTAGTGTATTTGATACCTGGAGCATATAATTTTAAGGCACCCTTCTCTAATAAACAACACTGAAATGAATAATAATAATGGACCACCCATTCATATTTCTCCACCCGCAGTTTCAGATGAAAAAAATTAAGAATTACATGTCCACATTTAATCACAGGCATTACTTAATCCCAGTCTGATAAACATTTCACATTCTTCGTCAAAGGTATGGCTAAAATATATAAGGTATATCACTGTATGAGTGAGCTTCAAAAAAATTGTGAAGCTTATTAAGTAAGTGAAAAACTTATCCATGGTGGTGCAGCGGTAGTGTTGTTGCCTCACAGCAAGAGGTTCTCCCTTTTGATTCTTGGCTGGAGTGCAGGGAGTGCCTTCTGTGTGGAGTCTGCATGTCCTCCCTGCGGTTGGGTGGGCGTTCGAAAGACATGCATAAATGGGCATGCTTTTGTTGAAGGTTGAACGTCGAGCTGGCACCTCGGCGTTCGTGAAAATCTACTGCCAATCATTAGTGGACCAGAGTTCCGCTGTGGCGACCCCTAACCGGGAAAAGCTGAAAGACAAACAACAACAACATTAAGTAAGTGAAAAAGTAATTTCAACAGGCCAAGCCACTTCAGGCCACATAATTTTTTTTTGTTTTAAAACTGATTTGATTACTTTGAGTATAAACAAATATGTACCTCAAATTATCAAGCTGTCTTTGGCCTTCTGCAGTCTATGTAATGGATTCACTGATTTATTTATTAGGACAGGCCAAGAATAGGATCCCAAAATACTAACTGGTTTGCTCTCATTGTGGATCATGGGTCACCTCACAATTAGTTGTGGTTACAGTTTTAATGGCATCTGCACTTCTGAAATCTACCAGTGGGCCACAGATTGGTGTAGACTAATGATTGAAGGCTGGTCAAGGGGAACTTACTGTGAAATCATGATTCAAAGGTGCCACTTGGAATTTTGTGGCACTCTGTTATTTTAAGATGAAATTCAGTATTCTATGGAAAATTGAACATCCCTTGCCTCATTGCCATTTCCAAATTGTTGTTTCAATGTTACATTTCTAGTAAACATATGTAGGCATAACAGAAATTCACTAATGTCCATTTTAGTCGAAGGTATAAAATTTAAACCTCTGTTTAATAAAGAAGTCTCAGCTGCAGACAGTTCATATTTGGAAATATTCCATATTAACTCTCCTGCCCATACCCCCACATTTTCTTGGTGCTTCTTTCCATTTCTGGCCCCTGTAGATGTCCTGTTCCACAGATTTTCTTCTCCCTGCTCAGAACGGTAGGGGTAGAACAGGAAAAACCTGTTGCTGTCCTCCTTCCATATTAATCTTCCTTCTTACCACGGCTGTAGTTGTGGAGGCAGTTGTTGCCTTATTATTGGTTGCCGAAGACTATGGCACTTCCATTGGTGTAGAATAGACAGATTGTGTCTCATTTGGTGAAAGGACATTCCCTCCTGGATGTTGATTCATTGTTTCCTCTTCCTCCCCAAGTGCATTGGTCATCTGTTCAGACTGTACCTTCGACTAAAATGGACATTAGTGAATTTCTGTTATGCCTGCGTATGTTTACTAGAAATGTAACGCTGAAACAACAATTTGGAACTGGCAATGAGGCAAGGGATGTTCAGTTTAAGAAAAAACAGTCTGTATGTACCAATATTGCCGCATAATATAGTGACTTTCTTAAAAGCTTGTGAAAATGCCATTTTATGGAAAATACTGGAGAGTTTAGAGGTATGATTACTGACATTGTTTAGAATTGCTGGCACATGGTAATAATAAAAAGCAGACTGGTTTCAGCAACTTCATGCCTTCATCAGTGTTAAAGTACCAAACAATAATGGCACATTTAAATATACAAGTAATAGAGAACCATTAGAGAATCACCACCCTTTTTAAAGAGACAGCATCACTTCTTTGAGCCCTGGTGAAAATAAAGACCCCAATCTCACTATCCAGATATTCCTTATTATTCAGGATACCCTGCCAGCCTAACTTATTACATGAAGCTAGATTAATCCTGTCAATAATAGTGAAATTAAACACAGCAGAAGGATGTTTCTGGACATGTTTATATAATGCATTAGACAAGCGTCTTTTTCTAATGTCACTCATTTGCTCAAAAATCCGAGTTTTGAGTTGTCTAGCCATCTGTCCTACATAAAAAGCTGAGCATGTGCAAGTAGCTAGATAAAGTACCTAGTCAGAGCAGCAAGTACCAAAACAAAGGATATCAAAAACTTTGGGGGTATTCCTAGATGTAAATTGTCTCTCACTGAAATAGCCACCCAATTCAATTCCTTTTTCATCAACACCATCAGTAAATTACTGCCTTCTAGCTCCAGATCTCTTCTTAACTCCACCATAGCTTCTGATTCATCTAGCCCTCACTCTGAAAAACACTCCAATCCCCAAAAAAAACACTTTTTCTCTTCAGTCTGTATCAACTGCCTATATCAAAAAACTTCTTCAGAACCTAAAGCCATGCTCTCCATCTGCTGACAACTTGCCACCATACTTCCTAAAAATAGCCACCTGTTCCATTGTGTATCCCATATCTATTCTGATAAATCACTCACTGTCTGAATTTACTGTTCCATCTATCTGGAAAAAATTCTATACTATCCCCATCCATAAAGGAGGAAAATCTACAGAAATTTCCAATTTTAGGCCAATAGTTATTCTCTCTCCACTCTCAGAAATCATGGAAAAATGTGTCCATGCACAATTATTACGCCACCTATTACTAGAAAACGTTTTAACACCTACTCAGCATGGTTTTCGTCCGAACCATAGTACTTCCACCACTCTCATTGCTTTTACCAATTCAGTTGCGCAATCCAGAGACCATAACAAACTAGTCTCTTGCCTATTCCTGGACTTATCCAAGGCATTTGATACTGTGTCTCATCCTTTGCTCATTTCTAAACTAACAGAACTAAATCTGTCCCCATCCACTATCTTTGGTTCAGCAGCTACCTGTCCAATAGGCAACAATCTGTTAGATGGCTTTCTACACTGTCCCCTCCTCTGCCAGTCACCAAAGGTGTGCCCCAAGACTCCATCTTATAAATCCTGCCTCAGCTCAACTCTCATCCAATATGCAGACGATTCGACGGTCATCACATCTTCTGATTGTTTCTCTGATCTGCTTTCCAAAACCCAACAAACTGTCACAAATATTGAGACCTGGCTAACCAACAACCAGCTAATACTCAATGCTAAGAAAACAAAACTACTTCTATTTCTGCCTAAATCACACATTCATAACACCTCAGCCTTCACTATCACCTTGTTAGACAACACCACCATCAACGCTGAATCCCATACCAAACTACTAGGGTTCATAATTGCTGATAAACTAAAGTTCGACCTTCATATAAATTACTGTATCAAAAATACTAACCAAAAGCTTGGCTTACTATACTCTAACAAAAAATATCGCACAACAGAGGCAAGACGTTTACTCTCTCATGCTTATCTCCTACCTTGTCTCTTCTATGGCTCCCAAATCCTCATTAACCTACAGGCAACACTACTGAATAAGATGGAAGATGCATATCACAAAATAGCTAGATTTGCCTCCAACACTCAACCTAAATCCATCACTGTTTTTGGCTTTGAAAACACTGAACTGGTTTGAGTTCCCCAATCATCTTCTTTTCTATCAACTTAATATTATCCACTCCATCCTCTACAAACAATCCTTCTGCCCTAAAATTTCCAGCATCTTAAATGACTAACTCCCAACCAGAAAACTTAGACGCACCAGCCAAAACCTCCTTAACATCTATAAACCTAAAAAATCAATTGGTGAAACACTCTACAACTATCTTCGCTGTATCCACTGGAATAAGCTATCTTTAACAATCAGATCTATTACACAGCACCTCCCATTTAAAATCACCCTAAAAGTCCACTTTACAAATACCTGGACTTGCTCCTGTACAGAACCACCATGAACTTAATCACCTGACCCTCTTTGCATACATCCCCTTCTCAATTTGTATGTAATTCTCGCTACAGAACTCCTAATACCTTTTTCACTCACTTTTTCCACTACTCATATTTTCCTCCCTTCTTTTCCCACTTAGTTTACTCCCTCCCCTTTCTCAGATTTCACTTGATTCTAACTACTACTACTCTCCTCTCTTATTTACAAATTCAAAAATAAAAAATCTCTAATTTTCCCTCTTTTATCCATAGCCATACTTTTTCTATCACCTGCTCTCTCTATCAACTCTGCTTCTGATTACTGATATACATGCTTTTGCCTGTAAGAACTAAGATTTTATATACAGTACCTCTATACTCTTTTCTTAAACTCTGAGTTAACTGTCATTACTTCCCCTCTATATGGTGAAGTCTTTATGTATTGGAGATATATGAAAGACTTTAACATTTGGTTTTACTACCTTTTTTGTAAATAACACCTTTAAACTCTCATGTTACAATTGTGAATCTAAGCATTATAATGCATGTTTATATTACCTCATGCATACTGTATTGTTTGTAAACATTTTTATGGTGTATGTAATACTTTGTGGAGCTTTTCTCCATGGTCCTCTGCTAAAAAAGGGCGCAAGCTCAATCAGACATTCCCGGTCAACAAATGTCAAATAAATAAATAAATCGTTGAAATCGCCACACCCATTGACTACAGTGGCTTGTGTACAGAGGGACACAAAGTCATAAAATATCAGAATTTGCAGGCAGAAATGAGAGCAATGTGGAAGAAAGATACCCAGACAGTTCCAATAGTAGTAGGAACAACGGATCTTATAAAAAAGAATCTACAATCATATTTAGATATGTTACCAATACATATAACCCCATACAAACTGCAGAAGGAGTCATTACTGGGCACATTGCGGGTGCTGTAAAGAGCACTTCTGGCTGACATCAAAGATTGAAGCAGTACTAATTTCATGAATTTTAATCGTACTTTATCTTAGCAATGGGGTCCATTCCTGTCATGGTATTAGAAACCCAAAAGACTTGGAGAAATTAAAAAAAGACAGAAAAAATAATATATTCATACTAGAAAGTATTCTAAGAACTAAGCCAACACAATAATGCAGAAATGAGTTTCTTCTGCTAGGGATGACTTCAATTAGGGGTGCAGAGAACAGGCAAGAGGGGCTGGATTTTACTGTAGAAAATTGATAAAGGAACCAAAGTACTGCAAGCAGATAATAAGAAAGAGAGAAAGCTAACAGCGAGGGAAGAGGCCAAGAGGACATTTGGACTGCAGGCTAGAAACTACCTTCCGTTTCAGGGATTTTTATTAGAGTATATGCAAAAAGAAAGGGATAGGGGAATCCTAAGTGAAAGACCTGCACTGGTAGAGGTTTTAGTTGAATCTAGAACAGAAGCTGCCATTAAAAAAGGGATACTTAGAATGACATATAACATATTGCAAGATAACTATAAGTGCCAGTCAGAGGAGGTTAGAAAAGATTGTGAAGAGAGATTGGATAAGCAGTACATAAGTAAAAAATGACAGCAAATATGTAAGACTTCCAAATATGCAACAAAGTCTAGAAGATTCAGGATTTTTGCTTGGAAGTATTTTTATACCCCAAGCAGACTCCAGTGATTTTTTCTCAGGTAGATGGGAAATGTTGGAGGTGTGATCAGGAAGAAAGAGGTAAATAGGAACATATGTTTTGCAAGTGTAATGAGCTGGTAGACTTCAGAAATTTTTCCACAGAGCACTCTGTCATAAATATTGGGAGAGCAAATGAGTGAAAACAATGAAATTATTTATTGAGCTGGTTTACAGGATGTGAACTGCCTAGACATAGTAAGGCCTCGTTAAGTTTAATTCTTGTGGCTGCCAAAAAGCAATTACTAGAAAATGGAAATCAAAGTCTAAACCAACTATATTTTAAAAAGTGAATATTGCAACAGTGATAAAAGAACTAGAAGAGAGTAGGAGAAAATTACTTAGAAAAAATGGAAATTGTGGGAACAATACTTACAGAATAATGTTTTAGAGGAGGAATCAGGTTTAAGGGAAGGCAAGAAATGTGCAATTTATGTAATGTTGGATTAATGATAATTATGTAAAAATTTTTGTGATACATAATATTTGTAACTGTGAACATATAAACATGGCTTGTTTTCTTTTATATAAATGTATCTTTACCTTTTTCTTAAGTGATAAATCAATAATGGTGTTTTACAAAGTATAAATAAGTAAGCAAACAACAAGGAGATGAACAGTAAAGCAAAACTCATTGTTCTAATGCTGTTCCCTAGGTCTTTTGTGTTGCTATTTGTAATGATACCAATATGGACTGGATCAACCAACATCTCCAGTCACTCCCACACTTCGTAGCCATTTCCTCCAGTGCCAAGGCCACTAGCTAATCCTGGGTCCTCCGGGTCACACTCAGGCCTTTACCTCTGCCTACCATATAGCCAACATCAACAGAAGGAAATTAGTTCCTGCCTACCTTCTACCTAAAGCTACAGACACAACTGGTAAGTGATCTGAGACTCTCAGATAATCTCTGAAATTATACTCCTGTCAGGTGCTTTCAGCATGCACAAGGTAGACTGGAGGGCTACAGACAACAGTCATAAAAAAAAAAAACTCCTGGCAATCTTTTACGTCTCATAATCTGCTAGTGTATATTGTATATACTCTGACAAATGTGACCAGTTCATTAGACCTGTTTTTTAGTTAACCCATTCTTATTATTTAATGTTAACAACACTAGTCATCAACCAGCTGCTTTCAGTAGTCACCATATGACCCTAGCTGAAACCACATTGAGGATGTTTACCGTATCCAGGAGATTAAAACAAAATGGAGAAAAAACACAATATTTAAAAAGTGTATGAAATATTACAAAGTGGCAGAAGCCTTCACAAACACAAGACTGGATTAAGGGTACTACAAGACAGTCAGAACACTCAGCAGTGATATATTCTTTTATATGGTGAATAATAACACCAATGTTAGAAACTACATCAGTTTAATAAGAGCAGTTAATAAAAATATTAAAAAAATGGAAAACTACATGCAATCAGATCTTTAATTGTGAAGGAGAAAGTACATATAAGTTAACATTTTTATAAATGTATTAGCAAAGCCTGTAACTTTCTCCGACTGCTGATAAAATACAATAGAAAACCCAGTAGAAATAATAAGTGTGTGCCGTGATTATTTTGTAATGTTAGGTTGTAGAAGATTTTAGGTGTTCATTGTCTCATTTAGTACTAGCAGTAATATTAAATAATTTTTAGGCATCTTATTTTAGATTTAGATGATATTTTAAAAACTATAACTAATCTGAAAAATGTTAGTAGTCTTGGCTAAAATCTCATCTCAAATAATCGCATACAAATCTATGTCAAGCCCAGAGCTGTTGGACATGCTCCACTTAAAGAAATCCCAATCCCTCCGAGCTACACGCTCTAGGGACCTAAACCTTGTCACCACAATAAACAGGACATGCTGGAGGGATAGATTCATGTCCCAGAGACTTCCCATATTCTGGAACAAAACTACCTATCTATATCAAACAAAGCAACTCATTAGCACTCTTCAAGAAAAATCTTGATGATTGGATGAGAAATATGAAATTCACCCCGGGGATCACCTCTGTGGCTCTGCTCGACAGGGGCACAGGAAAATAATTTTCTTGGGTGGCGAAAGCCAGGGTACCTTTTGGGCTACGCTTATATAGGCCCTAGAGCCAAGAGCTTAGTACCTACCTATGAACCTATGAACAACTAGAGGGCAAACTGGTGCAACCATGTTTAACTCCTTTTAACAAATTTATGAAGCATAACAGATGAGGGACATGTGTTTGTTTGATCCCCTGCAAAGTATGTTTTGGGACAATTTATGTTAGTCACATATACCTTTGATCATAAGAATATACTCGCATAATTTTATGCAAAATATGCAGATGACTTTGAAAAAGAAATGGCAAATATACTCTTGCAAAGATACTAGTATTCATCAAAATGTTTTAGATGGCATTGTCAAGTGGACTGAAACACTAAACCTTAGATTAAACATGGATAAAATATATTTATTAGCAAGAGAAAACATGATTACATGTTTTCAGATTGAAAATGTCTGTGTAAAAAAATGATAATTTTGTAAACCACCATTTGTGAACATGCCCATGAAATGAGTAAACAGACTATCAGAGAGCTGTCAAAAAGCTATGCCCTTCTCTTCACAACATAGTTCTTCTAGTAACTGAACGCAGGTGTTCTGGGTCACTTGCAGGATTCTACTCCTGTATAGGTTTTATGCTTACATTCTAGTATAATAACATGGTGCTGAAATGTTGTTATAAAATTGCAAGAGAATGCAGAAGACATTCTAGTTAATTTTAGCAGATATTTGACAAATTAATGAGAAATGAAAATGTTGTTGTGTCTTTCGGCTTTTCCCGGTTAGGGGTCGCCACAGCGGAACTCCGGTCTGCTAATGATTGGGAGTAGATTTTTTACGTGCCGAGTTTGCCAGCCCTGACGCACAACTTTCAACGAAGGTATGTACGCCCCTACATGCATGTCTCCACACAGAAGACGCTCTAGCTGACAATCGAACAGGACAATGTCTTACTGTGAGGCGACAACGCTACCGCAGCACCAGAAATGAAAATAAATA
The DNA here is from genome assembly GCF_019279795.1 of Protopterus annectens. Lineage (NCBI taxonomy): Eukaryota > Metazoa > Chordata > Ceratodontiformes > Protopteridae > Protopterus > Protopterus annectens. The sequence goes on from NC_056747.1 coordinate 107,020,460, forward strand.
AGTGATATTATTCATTTAAACAGAAACAATGAGAATTGTTGCCTCACAGTTAGACGTTGCCCGTTCAATCCTCAGTTAGAGCATCTTCTGTGTGGCGACATGCGTGAACGGGCGTTCCTTCGTTGAAGGTTGTGCGTTAGGCCTGGCAAGCGAGCACGTAAAACTCTACTGCCAATCGTTCCGCTTTGAAGACCCCTAACCGTGAAAAAACCGAAAGACACAAAGTCGGGACCACTGCAGTGGTGGTGCTGCGCTGTGGCGACCCCAAACTCGGAAAAGCCGAAAGACACAACAAAAAGTCAGAAACAATAAGAAGTGATAATATTATGCATCTGGACAGGAGTACTGTGAAGTAATAACATTTTACAGACAGGTATGATGAGAAGTGATAATGTTATACAATGGGAGAAGAAAAGTGAGAAGTAATAATGTTACACACTTGGAGAGGTGTAATGAGAACTGATAACATTATACATTGGAAAAGGTGTAATGAGAAGTAATAACATTATCCACTGGGAGAGGTGTAATGAGAAGTGTTGACGTTATACACTGGGGGGCGTGTAATGACAAGTGATAGCATACACTGGGAGAGGTGTAATGATAATTAATAATGTTTTGCACTGGGAGAGGTATAATGAGAAATAACATTATACACAGAGAGAGGTGTAATGAGAAGTAATGTGTTACACTGGGAGAGGTGCAATGAGAAGTCAAAAAAATTATAAACTGTGAGAAGTATATTGAGAAATAATAATGTTATACATTGGAATAGATGTAATGGGAAATCCTAATGTTATACATTGGAATAGATGTAATGGGAAATCCTAATGTTATACATTGGAATAGATGTAATGGGAAATCCTAATGTTATACATTGGAATAGATGTAATGGGAAATCCTAATGTTATACATTGCATAGATGTAATGGGAAATCCTAATCTTATACATTGGAATAGATGTAATGGGAAATCCTAATCTTATACATTGGAATAGATGTAATGGGAAATCCTAATCTTATACATTGGCATAGATGTAATAGGAAATCCCAATCTTATACATTGGAATAGATGCAATGGGAAATCTTAATCTTATACATTGGCATAGATGTAATGGGAAATCCTAATCTTATACATTGGAATAGATGTAATGGGAAATCCTAATCTTATACATTGGAATAGATGTAATGGGAAATCCTAATCTTATACATTGGAATAGATGTAATGGGAAATCCTAATCTTATACATTGGAATAGATGTAATGGGAAATCATAATCTTATACATTGGAATAGATGTAATGGGAAATCCTAATCTTATACATTGGAATAGATGTAATGGGAAATCATAATCTTATACATTGGAATAGATGTAATGGGAAATCATAATCTTATACATTGGAATAGATGTAATGGGAAATCCTAATCTTATACATTGGAATAGATGTAATGGGAAATCCTAATCTTATACACTGGAATAGATGTAATGGGAAATCCTAATCTTATACACTGGAATAGATGCAATGGGAAATCCTAATCTTATACATTGGAATAGATGCAATGGGAAATCCTAATCTTATACATTGGCATAGATGTAATGGGAAATCCTAATCTTATACATTGGCATAGATGTAATGGGAAATCCTAATCTTATACATTGGAATAGATGTAATGGGAAATCCTAATCTTGTACATTGGCATAGATGCAATGGGAAATCCTAATCTTATACATTGGCATAGATGCAATGGGAAATCCTAATCTTATACATTGGCATAGATGCAATGGGAAATCCTAATCTTATACATTGGCATAGATGCAATGGGAAATCCTAATCTTTTACATTGGCATAGATGTAATGGGAAATCCTAATGTTATACATTGGCATAGATGTAATGGGAAATCCTAATCTTATACATTGGAATAGATGTAGTGGGAAATCCTAATCTTATACATTGGCATAGATGTAATGGGAAATCCTAATCTTATACATTGGAATAGATGTAATGGGAAATCCTAATCTTATACATTGGCATAGATGCAATGGGAAATCCTAATCTTATGCATTGGCATAGATGCAATGGGAAATCCTAATCTTATACATTGGCATAGATGCAATGGGAAATCCTAATCTTATACATTGGCATAGATGCAATGGGAAATCCTAATCTTATACATTGGCATAGATGTAATGGGAAATCCTAATGTTATACATTGGCATAGATGTAATGGGAAATCCTAATCTTATACATTGGAATAGATGTAGTGGGAAATCCTAATCTTATACATTGGAATAGATGTAGTGGGAAATCCTAATCTTATACATTGGAATAGATGTAATGGGAAATCCTAATCTTATACATTGGAATAGATGTAGTGGGAAATCCTAATCTTATACATTGGAATAGATGTAGTGGGAAATCCTAATCTTATACATTGGAATAGATGTAATGGGAAATCCTAATGTTATACATTGTCATAGATGTAATGGGAAATCCTAATGTTTATACATTGGCATAGATGTAATGGGAAATCCTAATGTTATACATTGGCATAGATGCAATGGGAAATCCTACTGTTATACATTGAAATAGATGCAATGGGAAATCCTAATGTTATACATTGGAATAGATGTAATGGGAAATCCAATGTCATACATTGGCATAGATGTAATGGTAAATCCTAATCTTATACATTGGAATAGATGTAATGGGAAATCCTAATCTTATACTTTGGAATAGATGTAATGGGAAATCCTAATCTTATACATTGGCATAGATGTAATGGGAAATCCTAATCTTATACATTGATATAGATGTAATGGGAAATCCTAATCTTATACATTGGAATAGATGTAATGGGAAATCCTAATCTTATACATTGGAATAGATGTAATGGGAAATCCTAATCTTATACATTGGAATAGATGTAATGGGAAATCCTAATCTTATACATTGGAATAGATGTAATGGGAAATCCTAATCTTATACATTGGCATAGATGTAATGGGAAATCCTAATCTTATACATTGGAATAAATGTAATGGGAAATCCTAATCTTATACATTGGAATAGATGTAATGGGAAATCCTAATGTTATACATTGGCATAGATGCAATGGGAAATCCTAATGTTATACATTGGCATAGATGTAATGGGAAATCCTAATGTTATACATTGGCATAGATGTAATGGGAAATTCTAATGTTATACATTGGCATAGATGTAATGGGAAATCCTTATCTTATACATTGGAATAGATGTAGTGGGAAATCCTAATCTTATACATTGGAATAGATGTAGTGGGAAATCCTAATCTTATACATTGGAATAGATGTAGTGGGAAATCCTAATCTTATACATTGGAATAGATGTAATGGGAAATCCTAATCTTATACATTGGAATAGATGTAATGGGAAATCCTAATCTTATACATTGGAATAGATGTAATGGGAAATCCTAATGTTATACATTGGCATAGATGTAATGGGAAATCCTAATGTTATACATTGGCATAGATGTAATGGGAAATCCTAATGTTTATACATTGGCATAGATGTAATGGGAAATCCTAATGTTATACATTGGCATAGATGCAATGGGAAATCCTAATGTTATACATTGGAATAGATGTAATGGGAAATCCAATGTTATACATTGGCATAGATGTAATGGGAAATCCTAATCTTATACATTGGAATAGATGTAATGGGAAATCCTAATATACATTGGAATAGATGTAATGGGAAATCCTAATCTTATACATTGGCATAGATGTAATGGGAAATCCTAATCTTATACATTGGCATAGATGTAATGGGAAAGCCTAATCTTATACATTGGAATAGATGTAATGGGAAATCCTAATCTTATACATTGGAATAGATGTAATGGGAAATCCTAATCTTATACATTGGAATAGATGTAATGGGAAATCCTAATCTTATACATTGGAATAGATGTAATGGGAAATCCTAATCTTATACATTGGCATAGATGCAACGGGAAATCCTAATGTTATACATTGGCATAGATGTAATGGGAAATCCTAATGTTATACATTGGCATAGATGTAATGGGAAATCCTAATGTTTTACATTGGAATAGATGTAATGGGAAATCCTAATGTTATACATTGGAATAGATGTAATGGGAAATCCTAATGTTATACATTGGCATAGATGTAATGGGAAATCCTAACGTTATACATTGGAATAGATGTAATGGGAAATCCTAATGTTATACATTGGCATAGATGTAATGGGAAATCCTAATGTTATACATTGGCATAGATGTAATGGGAAATCCTAATGTTATACATTGGCATAGATGTAATGGGAAATCCTAATGTTATACATTGGCATAGATGTAATGGGAAATCCTAATGTTATACATTGGCATAGATGTAATGGGAAATCCTAATGTTATACATTGGCATAGATGTAATGGGAAATCCTAATGTTATACATTGGCATAGATGCAATGGGAAATCTTAATGTTATACATTGGCAGAGGTTAAATAAGAAGTAATAACTTTATGCACTGAGAGAGGATAATGAAAAGAGAAAACATTACCTACTACTAACTCCCCAGTCACCAATTTCAGTATTCTAGCACTCAATACTCTTACCAATCCTGCCTTTCTCTAGTACCCTTTTTCTTGTAGTACCTCCATTGCTCCTCCTTTACACTGTCGCCTCACTTAATATCCAGTTATCTCCTAGTCTCAAAGTTCCTACAATACCTCATCTACTTATCATTCATTTGTTATTTTCGCTTCTATCTTTTCTACTGAAACTCCTGTTCCTAAAATCTAAATTCCCCCCACCTATACCACATTCCCTAAAAATAAAACTAAATATTTTATCTTTAACTTATACAAATATAACTGCCACTACTACCCTAATGTTGTTCTACTTGCAGGAGATATTTATCCCAGTCCGGGTCCCACTCAACACAACTCCACCTATAACAATAGTCCCACTAACCTGTTCACCTCTGACCCCCCAAAACAAACAAATCACCTTTTACTCAATAAACACTAGATGTACAGTGGATATAAAAAGTGTACACACCCCTGTTAAAATGCCAGGTTTTTGTGATATAAAAAAATAAGACCACAATAAATAATTTCAAAACTTTTCCCACCTTTAATGTGACCTATATCCTGTACAATTCAATTAAAAAACAAACAAATCTGTTAGGGAAAAAATATAAAATGTACAATATGGTGGTTGCATAAGTGTGCACATCCTTAAACTAATACTTTGTTGAAGCACCTTTTGATTTAATTACACCATTCAGTCTTTTTGGGTAGAAATCTATCAGCATGGCACATCTTGACTTGGCAATATTTGCCCACTCTTCCTTGCAAAAGCACCCCAAATCTGTCAGATTGCGAGGGCATCTCTTGTGCACAGCCCTCTTCAGGTCAGCCCATGGATTTTCTATTGGATTTACGTCTGGGCTCTGCCTTGGCCATTCCAAAACTTTAATTTTCTTCTGGTGAAGCCATTCTTTTGTTGATTTGGATGTATGCTTGGGGTCATTTTCGTGTTGAAAGCTGAAATTCCTCTTCATCTTCAGCTTTCTAGCTGACGCCTGAAGGTTTTGGACCAAAAGTTACTGGTATTTGAAACTGTTTATAATTCCCTCAATCTTGATTAAAGCCCCAGTTCCAGCTGAAGAAAAGCAACCCCAAAGCATGATACTGCTACCACCATGCTTCACCGTGGGGATGGTGCTCTTTTGGTGATGCAAAGTGTTGTTTTTGTGCCAAACACACCTTTTGGAATTTTGGCCAAAAAGTTCAACGTTGGTCTCATCAGACCATAACACATTTTCCCACATGTTTTTGGGAGACTTGATGTATTGTTTTGCAAATTTTAGCTGGGTCTGGATGTTTTTCTTTGTAAGAAAAGGCTTCTGTCTTGCAACCCTGCCCCATAGCCCAGACATATGGAGACTACAGGAGATTGTTGTCACATGTAGTACACAACCAGTACTTGCCAGAAATTCCTGCAGCTCCTTCAGTGCTGCTGTAGGTCTCTTGGCAGCCTCCCTGACCAGTTTTTATCTTGTCTCTTCATCACTTTTGGAGAGATGTCCAGTTCTTTGCACTGCCACTGTTGTCCCATATTTTCTCCCCTTTTTGATGACTGTCTTCACTGTTTTCCATGGTATATCCAATGCTGTGGAAATGTTTTTGTAACCTTCTCCTGACTGATACCTTACAACAATGAGATCCCTTTGCTTTGTAAGATCTCTGTGAACCATGGCTTTTGCTGTAGCAGGCAACTGAGTAAATGTCAGGAAAATCTTTCTAGGACAGTTGAATTTTATTTGGGGTTAATCAGAGTCTCTTTAATTGATGGCAGGTGTGTACCAAGAAGACTGAATGTTGTAATTAAATCAAAAGGTGCTTCAACAAAGTATTAGTTTAAGGGTGTGCACACTTATGCAACCAGCTTATTGTGCTTTTTTATTTTTTATATTTTTCCCACTAACAGATTTGTTTGTTTTTCAACTGAATTGTACAGTTATAGGCCATATTAAAGGTGGGAAAAGTTTTGAAATTATTTATTGTGGTCTCATTTTTTATATCACAAAAACCTGGCATTTTAACAGGCGGGTGTACACTTTTTATATCCACTGTATATTAAGCAAGGTTACTGAACTTCATGCTTGGATCTCAAGCCACACCCCTGATGTCATCACCCTAACAGAAACTTGGCTAAAACCCCAACACCATGACAAAGACTTTCTCCCTCCTGGCTATAGTACACTGCACCTTGACAGCCAAAAGAAAAAGTGTGGTGGAGTTGCCATTGTTTACTCTAACCACCTTACTCTGATAACTCCTAATAAAATGATCCCGTCCTTTTCCCCTGCTGAAATACTGACAGCCAACCTTGTACTTAACACCAATACCACATCACACTAGTAGCCATCTACATTCCCCCGGGGGATTACTTACCCCTGCTGGGACAGCCAACCTTCTAATTAACACCAATACCACATCACAATATTAGCCATCTACATTCCCCTGGGGGATAACTTACCCCTGCTGGGACAGCCAACCTTGTACTTAACACCCATACCACATCACAATAGTAGCAATCTACATTCCCCTGGGGGATAACTTACCCCTGCTGGGACAGCCAACCTTGTAATTAACACCAATACCACATCACAATAGTAGCAATCTACATTCCCCTGTGGGATAACTTTACCTGCTGGGACAGCCAACCTTGTACTTAACACCAATACCACATCAAAATAGTAGCCATCTACATTCCCCCGGGGGTTAGCTTACCCCTGCTGGGATAGCCAACCTTGTAATTAACACCAATACCACATCACAATAGTAGCCATCTACATTCCCCCGGGGGATAACTTACCCCTGTTGGGACAGCCAACCTTGTACTTAACACCAATACCACATCACAGTAGTAGCAATCTACATTCCCCCAGGGGATAACTTACACGTGCTGGGACAGCCAATCTTGTACTTAACACCAATACCACATCACAATAGTAGCCATCTACATTCCCCCAGGGGATAACTTACACGTGCTGGGACAGCCAATCTTGTACTTAACACCAATACCACATCACAATAGTAGCCATCTACATTCCCCGGGGGATAATTTACCCCTGCTGGGACAGCAAACCTTGTAATTAACACCAATACCACATCACAATAGTAGCCATCTACATTCCCCTGGGGGGATAACTTACCCCTGCTGGGACAGCCAACCTTGTACTTAACACCAATACCACATCACAATAGTAGCCATCTACATTCACCCGGGATAACTTACCCCTGCTGGGACAGCCAACCTTGTACTTAACACCAATACCACATCACAATAGTAGCCATCTACATTCCCCCAGGGGATAACTTACCCCTGCGGGAAAACATACTCATACTTCTCTCAACATATTCCTAATGAAACCATTATTCTTGGTGAGGTCAGTATTAATTGGTTAACTCTCTGTACCCCAAATTCTTCCTTACACATTAACTTGTACAGCTTTACTCAACTTATCACTTATGCCACCCATACCAACGACTCTCATACACACAGCACCCTTATCTAGTGGATTCTAGTCTCTCATCTCTCTAAATATCACAATCCTGAAACCCTTCCCAACACACTAAGTGATCACTCCCCAATAAAAGTACTTAGCTATATCCCTCGCTTTACTAAACAGCATAGATTTATCACATGCCACAAGCTTACTAACTTCCACCCAGACACCTTTAAATCTCTTCTCTCTAAAGTTAACTGGAGTTTCCTTATCTAACTCCCCCCTTGATGATGCTGTCCTGTCTTTCAACTCCATCTTTTGCAGTATTCTTGACTCACTTGCCCCACTTTACACAGTCCGTATTAAATTTAATACATCTCCATGGCTTTCACATTCCACAAGCATCCTAATAAAAATAGAGACAGAGCATGGAAAACATGGACCAAAACAAAGCTCCCTGCAGACTTGCTAAAATACAAAGAACTTAGAAATCAGACCAAAAAGTGTATTAATAAAGATAAAATATACTTATACTATAATCCACCCTCAGCCTTGAAGTCTAACCCCCCAACATTTTGGAATTATTAAACCACATACTACATCCTGGTGGTCCCTGCTCCCCCAGTCCTTCTCCTGATAAGAATCCCAAAGATACTGCCTCCACCTTCAACACATATTTCATTGACTTTGTATCCAAACTATTTAATCCCAATGCCAACTCATCTACCTTTAATAATATTTCAAACCACTCTCTATCAAATCCCACTATACTCTCATCAAATTATTTTTCCCTCAAACCTGTACCCACTAGCTGCATCAAATCCCTACTCTTTAAACTCAAACCTTGCTTAGCTTCTACCGACAGGATTCCTTCCCTTTTCCTTCAGTTAACTGCTGACTCTCTTGCTTTCCCTATGTCTATCCTAATCAACCGCTCCATTTCTGAGTCCGAAGTCCCTTCCACATGGAAACAATTCTTCACTCTACCAATACATAAAGGAGGTAACTCCTCAGACGTCACTAATTTCAGACCAATTGCCATCCTCTCTCCTCTCTCTAAAGTTCTAGGAATCTGCATACATAAACAAGTTATACACTACCTACTCTCTGAAAATCTGCTCACGCCTACTCAACATGGCTTTAGACCAAAACATAGTACTACCACTGCCCTACTATCATTCCTTAATACTATAATCCTTGCCAGAGATAACAAAAAACTTGTCTCCTACCTATTCTTAGATCTCTCTAAAGCTTTCTACACTCTCTCTCACCCTCTCCTTCTGCACAAACTAACCAACTTTAACTTCTCCCCTGCTACTGTTGCATGGTTTTCCAGCTACCTCACTGACAGATTTCAAGCAGTGAAGTGGCAAGCTGCACTCTCCCCTCCTCTGCCAATTAAAATGGGTGTCCATCAGGATTCCATCCTTGGTTTACTACTTTTCAACATCTTCACTAATCTTCTTTAGTCTTCCTGTCCTCAGTCATCACTGGTCCAATAAGCTGATGACTCTACTGTCATCACTATTGCTGACTCTCATCTCTACAACACAGACTTCCTTTAACTCAGTAGAAAACTGGCTCTCTGATAAGCAGCTTATCCTTAACCCCCAAAAAACTAAGCTATTAGTTTTTCTTCCTAAAAACTACAACCACATTAAATCCATTATCACAATCCTGTCCTTCAATAACACACGCATCGAGGTGGAAACTAGCACTAAATTCCTTGGTGTCATCATTGAAGACCGACTTAAATTCGATCTACACATTAACAACTTTATCAAGAAAACACATCAGAAACTAAGGCTCCTCTACTGCAACAAAAAGTTTCTCACCAGTGAAGCTAAAGTAACTCTCTCTTATGCCTACCTCCTACCCAGTCTATTATATGTCTCTCAAATTCTTACTTGCCTCAACTCCATGGTCCTTGCCAAACTTGAATCTACCTACAACAAGATAGCAAAATTTGCAGCCCATCAAACTTACAAGTTACATCAATCTCTCACTCAGACACTTTAACTGGCTTGAACTACCTCACCAGCTTCTTCTTCCTCAACTCCAGATCATCCACTCAATTCTTTATCAGCCTTCTTACTGTCCTACCTTATCATCTGTCATCTCCCACTGTTCACCTGCTAAATCCCTCCGGAGCTCTAACCTAGATCTGCTATAAATCCACAAACCTAAAACTAAGAAAGGATGCATTCTCTATAGCTATAATCCTTCCAAGGCTTGCAATAGACTCCCACTAGAGATCAGGTTACTCAAGCAGCTTGGTTAATTCAAGCTAGCCACTAAAGAATACCTGTTAAACCAATGGATCTGCCTCTCTACCCAGCCCCTTAAACAGCTTATCTGTCCTAACTGCACACCTCTATCTGCTCCCAACTTATGTAACTTTCTCTAACTTTCTAGACCTTGTCTGCATACATTCTTATCTGCATAATGTAAGATTTTATGTCTGGTGACAAAACTATTGTTAGTCCTTCTGAATGATGTAGGATTCTAAATCTTACAGACATAGTTTACTGTAGTATATCCTTGTTTTTCATGCATATGTTGCTTTGAATATTTTCTGTAAACTAGTTGTTGATTGTTTATTTATTTTTGTAAATGATAATTTGTAGAACATGTGGAGCTTTTCTTCCCGGGCCTCCACTGAAAAAGGGCTACTTAGCTCAGTCGGACAAACCCAGTCAACAAATGTAAAATAAATAAATTACCCACTGGGAGAGGTGTAAGGAGAAGGAAGAACATTATACAATGGTAGAGGTGTAATGAGAAGTAATAATGCTATAGACTGGTAGAGGTGTAATGAGAATTAATAACATAATCCACTGGGAGAGGTATAACGAGAAGTGATAACTTTATACACTGAGAGAGGTGTAACGCAAAGTGATGACATTATATACTGGGAGAGATACAATGATAAGTAATAAAATTATACACTGGAAGAGGAGTAATGAGAAGTAACAGTGTTAAACAGTGGTAGAGGTGTAATTAGACGTAATAACATTATTTACTAGGAGAGGTGGAACAAGAAGTAATAATGTTATATACTGGGAGAGGTGGAATGAGAAGTGAAACATTATACACTGGGAGAGGTGTAATGTGAAGTAATAACCTTATACTCTAGAGGAGGATTAATGAGAATAATGTTATGCATTAGGAGAGGTGTAATGACAAGTAATAACATTATATACGGTGACAGGTTTAATGAGAAGAAATAACGTTATACACTGGGAAAGGTGTAATGATAAGTGAAAGCCTTGTAAACTGGAAGAGGTGTAAGGAGAAGTAATAATATTACATATAAGAAGAGGTGTAATGGGAAGTGATAACATTATACACTGGGAGAAGTGTAAAGAAAAGTAATAATGCAAACTGGGAAAGGTGCAATGAGAAGTAATAACATTATACATTAGGAGAGATGTAATGAAAAGTACTAATGTTATTCACTGGGAGAGCTGTAATGAGGAGTAATAATGTTATACACTAGGAAAGGCGGAACAAGAAGTAATAATGTTATATGCTGGGAGAGCTGGAATGAGAAATGAAACATTATACACTGGGAGATGTGTAATGAGAAGTAATAATATTTAACCCACTGACCAGTGTAATGAGAAGTCATAAAATTATACACTGGGAGAGGTTAATGCGAAGTAATAACCTTATACTCTGGGGGAGGATTAATGAGAATAATGTTATGCATTGGGAGAGGTGTAATGAGAAACCACAACATTATACATTAGGAGAGGTGGAATGACACCGGGGCGGCCATGGTGGTACAGCGGTTAGCATTGTCGCCTCACAGCAAGAGGTTCTCCGATTTGATTCTCAGCTGGGGTGCCTTCTATGCGGAGTCTGCATGTCCTCCCTGTGGTCGCGTGGGTTTCTCCAGGTGCTCTGGTTTCCTCCCACATCCCAAAGACATGCTGTAGGTGGATTGGACACTCTAAATTGGCCCTAGGCATAAGTGTGTGTGTGTGTGGGTGGGTGTGTGTGTGTGTGTGTGTGTGTGTGTGTGTGTGTATGTGTGTGTGTGTGTGTGTGTGTGGGTGGGTGGGTGTGTGTGTGTGTGCCTTCTGTGGAAGGTTGGGCACTGGGCTAGCAACTCAAAACTGTAAAACTCCACTGCCAATCATGAGCGGACAGGTGATCCGCTGTGGCGACCCCTAATCGGGAAAAGCCAAAAGAAGAAGAAGAGGTGTAATGACAAGTAATATCATTATATACAGGGACAGGTTTAATGAGAATAAATAACATTATACACTGGGAAAGGTGTAATGATAAGTGAAAGCCTTGTAAACTGGGAGAAGTGTAAGGAGAAGACATAACCTTATTCAGTGGGAGAGGTGTAATGAGAAGTAATAATGTTATACACTGGAGAGGTGTAATGAGAAGTAATAACCCTATACAATGGGAGAGGTGTAATGAGAAGTAATAATGTTATACACTGGGAGAGGTGTAATGTGAATTGATAACACTATACATTGGGAGAGGTTTAATGAGAAGTAATAATGTTGTACACTGGGAAAGGTGTAATGATATGTGAAAGCCTTGTAAACTGGGAGAGGTGTAAGGAGAAGACATAACCTTATTCAGTGGGAGAGGTGTAATGAGAAGTAATAATATTATACACTTGGAGAAATGTAAAGAAAAGTAATAATGTTAAAAATTGGGAAAGGTGCAATGAGAAGTAATAACATTATACATTTGGAGAGATGAATGAAAAGTAATGTTATACACTGCGAGAGGTGTAATGAGAAGTGAAAACATTATATACTGGTAGAGGTGTAAGGAGAAGTAATAGAATTATACAATGAGAGGGGTGTAATGAGACGTAATACTGTTGTATACTGGGAGAGGTGTAATAAGATGTAATAACATTGCACACTGGGAGAGGTAAAATGAGGAATAATAACATTATTCACTGGGAGAGGTGTAATGAGGAATGATAACATTGTACAATGGGAGAGGTGAAAGGAGAAGTAAAAATATTATACACAGAGAAAGGTATAATGACAAGTGATAACATTATACACTGGGAGAGTTGTAATGAAAAGTAATAACTTTATACACTGGAATGAGTTTAATGAGATGTGATAAAATTATACACTGTGGATGTGTTCTGAGAAGCAATAATGTTAAAAACTTTGAAGTTATACATTATATTGGAATAATAACATTATACACTGGGAGAGGTGTAATGAGATGTGATAACTGTATACAATGGGAGAGGTGTAATGAGAAGTAATAACCTTATACACTGGAGAGGTGTAATGAGAAGTAATAACCCTATACAATGGGAGAGGTGTAATGAGAAGTAATAAAGTTATATACTGGGAGAGGTGTAATGAGACTTAATAATGTGATACACTGAGAGAGGTGTAATGAGAAGTGATAACATTATACATTGGGAGAGGTGTAATGAGAAGTGATAACATTATACACTGGGAGAGATGTAAAGAGAAGTAATAATGTTATACACTGGGAGAGGTGTAATGAGAAGTGATAACATTATACACTGGGAGAGGTGTAATGAGAATTAATAATGTTATACCCTGGGAGAGGTACAATGAGAAGTGATAAACGCAGAGGTGTAATGGGAAGTGGTAACATTACACACTAGGAGAGGTGTAATGGGAAGTAATAAAGTTATATACTGGGAGAGGTGTAATGAGACTTAATAATGTGATACACTGAGAGAGGTGTAATGAGAAGTGATAACATTATACAGTGGGAGAGGTGTAATGAGAAGTAATAACCCTATACAATGGGAGAGGTGTAATGAGAAGTAATAAAGTTATATACTGGGAGAGGTGTAATGAGACTTAATAATGTGATACACTGAGAGAGGTGTAATGAGAAGTGATAATTTTATTCACTTGGACAGGTGTAGTGAGAAGTACTAATGTTGTACAGTGGGAGAAGTGTAATGAGAAGTAATAACGATGTACATTGGGAGAGGTGTAATGAGAAGTAATAACGTACATTGAGAGAGGTGTAATGCGAAATGATAACATTATACATTGGTAGGGGTGTAATGAGAAGTAATAACCCTATACATTGGGAGAGGTGTAATGAGAAGTAATAACGTTGTACATTGGGAGAGGTGTAATGAGAAGTAATAACGTTGTACAGTGGGAGAGGTGTAATGCGAAGCGATAACACTATACATTGGTAGGGGTGTAATGAGAAGTAATAACCCTATACATTGGGAGAGGTGTAATGAGAAGTAATAACGTTGTACATTGGGAGAGGTGTAATGAGAAGTAATAACATTGTACATTGGGAGAGGTGTAATGAGAACATTGGGAGAGGTGTAATGCGATAACACTATACATTGGTAGGGGTGTAATGAGAAGTAATAACGTTGTACACTGGGAGAGGTGTAATGAGAAGTAATAACGTTGTACACTGGGAGAGGTGTAATGCGAAGTGATAACACTATACATTGGTAGGGGTGTAATGCAAAGTGATAACACTATACATTGGAAGAGGTGTAATGAGAAGTGATAATATATGCTGGAAGAGGTGCAATGAGAAGTAAAAAAATAGTTATAGACAGGGAGTGGTTTAATGAGACGTAATAACAGTATACATTGGGAGAGGTGTAATTAGAAGTGCTAACATTATATATTGGGACAGATGTAATGAGAAGTGAAAACCTTGTCCACTGGGAGAGGTGTAAGGAGAAGAAATTGCATTATTCAATGGGAGAAGTGTAATGAGAAGTAAAAAGAATATACACAGGGGGAGGTAAAATCAGAAGTGAGAAATTATACAATGGGAGAGATGTAATGAAAAGTAATAATGTTACACACTGGGAAAGGTGTAATGTGAAGTAATAACCTTATACATTAGGAGAGATGTAATGAGAAGTAATAACGTCGTGCACTGGGATGGGTGTATTGAGAAGTAATAATCTTTTACATTGGGAGTGGAGTAATGAGAACTAATATTATACATTTGGAGATGTATAATGAGATGTAATAATGTTATACACTGGAAGAGGTGTAATAAGTAGTAACATTATACATTTGGAGATGTGTAATGAGATGTAATGACATTATACACTGGGAGAAGTGCAATAAGAAGTGGTAACATTATATATTAGCAGTTGTGTAATCAGAAGTAGTAACATTATACACTGGGAGAGGTGTAATGAGAAGTAGTAACATTATATATTGGGAGAGTTTTAGTGAGAACATTTAAGGTTATACAGTGAGATAGGTGTAGTGAGAAGATTATACAATGGTAAGTTGTAAAGAGATGTAGTAATGTTATAGATTGATAGAGATGTAATGAGAAGTAAAACTTTATACAATGGGAGAGATGTAATGAGAAGTGTTAATATTATACACTGGGAGAGATGTAATGAGAGGTTGTAACATTATACACTGGAAGAGATGTAATGAAAGGTTGTAACATTATATACTGGAAGAGACGTAATGAGAATTAATAATGTGATACATTGAAAGAGATGTAATGAGACGTGATAATATTATACACTGGGAGAGGTGTAATGAGAGGTTGTAACATTATACACTGGAAGAGATGTAATGAGAGGTTGTAACATTATACACTGGAAGAGATGTAATGAGAGGTTGTAACATTATACACTGGAAGAGATGTAATGAGAATTAATAATGTGATACATTGAAAGAGATGTAATGAGACGTGATAATTGTATGCACTTGGATAGGTGTAGTGAGAAGTACTAAAGTTGTACAGTGGGAGAGGTGTAATGAAAAGTGATATTGTGATACACTGGGAGAGGTGTAATGAGAAGTAATATTATACACGGAGAGGTACAATGAGAAGTGATAAACGCAGAGGTGTAATGGGAAGTGGTAACATTACACACTAGGAGAGGTGTAATGAGAAGTAATAAAGTTATATACTGGGAGAGGTGTAATAAGAAGTGATAATTTTATTCACTTGGACAGGTGTAGTGAGAAGTACTAATGTTGTACAGTGGGAGAAGTGTAATGAAAAGTGATAATGTGATACACTGGGAGAGGAACAATGAGAAGTAATAACGTTATACACTGGGAGAGGTGTAATGAGAAGTAACAATATTTTACACAGGGAGAGGTACAATGAGAAGTGAAAAACATAGAGTTGTAATGGGAAGTGGTAACATTACACACTAGGAGAGGTGTAATGAGAAATAATAATGTTATAAACTGAGAAAGTTGTAATGAGAAGTGATAACATTATACATTGGGAGAGTTGTCATGAGAAGAAATAATGTTATAGAGTGGGAGAGATGTAATGAGGATTAATAATCTTATATTCTGGGAGAGGTGCATTGTGAGGTAATATCATTATAGACTGGGAGAGGTGCAATGAGAAGTAATAACGTTATACTCTGGGATAGGTGTCATAAGAAGTGAATTATGATGGATATTAAAATTAAGAGCAGAGAATGGGCTAGGTTTGAATGGGAAAATATCCATCAAATGTGCATTGGAAGCATGGGGATTGCCTAGGAAATAATAATATGTTAAGCTATAACATTGCTTTGAATAGCTGAGCATTTAATTGTGCATTACCACATGTATTTGTTAGGGTTATTCATGTTATTATAAAACAGAAATTTTGATCATGCTTAGTGAAGATGTGTAGTAGTATAGACCCATATACAGGGATTTAGTCACTAACCACTGCTTTCACTAATACTCTATGTAGTCTTGTTATATCATATATAATGATTTTCATATCAGTTGATTATTTAGATATTTTTACATATAGAGGATTTATGGTCTATGTTTATTAAGATGATCACATGAGATTTCTAGTCCTTTATTCTAGCATAATTTAGGCAGCTTTGTACTTTATGCAGGTGACATATGCTAGTTTTTATGGTAGTAGTGTAAAATATATATTTTTGAGGGTGTAAGTATAATAGCTACCAGTATAAGCTATATATTTTTATATGCCCATATGATAGACATCTAGCCCTTCAGTATAGGTTATTGTATTCCTCGTGCACATTAATTTGCTGGTTTACCATTAGACACTACTGATAGGAACTATTATAAGTGCTTTGTTGATTTATAATTCTACAATGTTTATTTATTGCTCGGATCTTAGATTAATTATGATTCAGTATTAGGTAATATGCATAGTTTCATCCGAAAGCACAATCTGTCTGAGTGGCTGTAATATATACATATTATTATTTATCTACTGTATCTTATAATTGTTATTTTATCCATTGATTTATTCTTCAGTAAAAACGGACAGTTGTTTAACTGTACTATGGATAGAATCTATGGATATGGCCGATAATGTGATTGTTACTGTGTTTCGAGTAGTTGGGTAGCTGGGACATAGCGTTCTGGTTCATAGGTTCATATATTAGTACTAAGCTAACTGCCCTTGTGAGCCATTTTAAGCCTAGCCAATTATCCCTTGTGAGACTCAAACCCTGCACCTTGTGTTTGTAAGGCAAACACCTTAACCATTAGGCGATCTGTTATCCTATGTACTTGTAAACTGTAAGGTTTACATTATATATACCTAGGTTAAATGTTTTATGGTAGTTGAAACATTATATGACTATTATAAATTCATTTAGACAGCTGTTTAACTGTATAACTGACAGATTTTATGCTTCCGGTTGTTGTACTGCCATTACTGCTATAATATGAACAGTTAGGCAGCATAGTTAGAGTTACTTGCTGCTTTATTCATTAATACAGGTCTATAGATTTTTTATATCAAGTATTTTTATGCACAGTATATCCTATGAATGCACCTTGCTAACATATTGCTGTTGATATTTTATTTTACATTGGGCAGCTATGAAGTCGGACTCTAAATTTTCTATCTGCCGATCATGTGTTTTTGAATAATGGAAGCTTCAGTAATTCAATTATTTAGAAGCAGGGATTTATAAGTACTTGATAGGTTTCTAAACATTTTATCTTACTATGCATTTACATGGTTATGGTATGTATGTTTACTGAAATACTTTTAACTGCTTTCAGCCATTGAATGGAAGTTAGTGTTCATACTAGTGGACAGAATGATGTCATATTTTAAGTGAAAGGAACAGATTATCTGATAAGCTAGTTATGATCTGATTCATGATGTATTTTATTACTATGATTTGACTGAATATGGGAAGTTTTAAATAATTCTTATATGCAGTGATCTACAGCATAGAACTGTGACTTTAAATGGCTTTGAATGTAGAGCTGATGTCAGATATAGAATGTTAAGATGCAAGTCAGCTAACATTGCTTGGACTGAGTTTTTGAACTGAGTGAGCGTTATATGTGAGTATTTAATTATATTGTTTTGCTTGCTTTTAGTTTGTATTAATGGTCTGATGAAGCCACTTTCTGTGGTGAAAGTGCTTACTTGGAAATAAGACGTTCTACAGTTTTAAAGTCTTGAATGGTGCTTAAAGCCGTGCTTCACTTCACCGTTGGTTTTGCTTGTTTGGCTGTTTGCTGTTTACAACGGGGTTGGTTTGCCTACTGGTTATTACTTTACTTTTATACGTTTTCTCTATTTTTTTAACTTCTACTATATTAATCTTCTTTTCTACATTCCATCTTTGTGATATTATTTTTTTATTATGAAAGTTTCCATATCCGGATGCCTTTGCCTGTATTTCTCTTCAAATATCTTTGGGGCTGCCTTCTTTACATTGATTAATTTGGCTTTCTCCTTTGCATAAATATTGCACCATATGAATTCTCTCATTCTTTCCCATGTCCATATTTTTTTATACGTTTCAAATATCTCTTGGTTTTATTATATTTTTGACTTCCTCAGATGCTTCTTTTTCCAAACAGATCAAGGTTTATTGATCTATATGCTGTTTTTCACAAATCTGTTGTAGTAATGTACACAAATTTTCATTCAAAGCTTCTGACAGTTTTTCTTGCAGAAGTATTTTTCTTTCCTCTAATTTCTCTCTGAATCATTTTGTATATCTTGTATCTGGAAATTCTGGGCTTTTTGCAATATAGTAACAGTATGTAATTTCTTTTTTATCCTCAATAGTTCACTTTATTATCTTTATGGCTCTTCTTTGGCCTATCAGTTTTTGTGATTTTTGTGGACCGCTTCTTCCTTCTACAACATGGGGGGCCATCCTCATTATAACATTATACACTGGCAGACGTGTAATAAGTAATACTGTTATACAGTGGGAGAGGTGCAATGAGAAGTAACATTAAACATTGGGAGAGGTGTAATTTGAAGTAATAACATTATATAGTAGGAGAGGTGTAACAGGAAGTAGTGTTATAGACTGGGAGAAGTGTAATGATTATAGTAACTATATACACTTGACTGGTGTAATGAGAAGTGATAATATTTTACATTTGGAGAGGTGTAATCAGAAGCAGCAACATTGTACACTGGGAGAAGTGTAATGAGAAGTAACGTTATACATTGGGAGAGGTGTAGTGAGAAATATTAATGTTATATACTGGGAGAGGTGTAAGAGGTATTAATGCTATATGCCGTAAGAGGTGAAATGACGTGAGAACATTATACACTTGAAGGGTTTAATCAGATATAGTAATGTTATACACTGGTAGAGGTGTAATGAGAAGTAATAACATTATACACTGGGAGACGTAATGAGAAGTGATAACATTATACACTGGGAGACGTAATGAGAAGTGATAACATTATACACTGGGAGATATGTAATGAGAAGTAATAATGTTATACACTGGGAGACGTAATGAGAAGTGATAACATTATACACTGGGAGACGTAATGAGAAGTGATAACATTATACACTGGGAGACGTAATGAGAAGTGATAACATTATACACTGGGAGACGTAATGAGAAGTGATAACATTATACACTGGGAGAGGTGTAATGAAAAGGAGTAACACTGTACATTGGGAGAGGTGTAATTAGAAGTAATAATGTTATTGAGAAAGGTGTAATGTGAAGTAATAACTTTATACACTGAGGTAAGTGTAACGAGAAGTAATAAACATACTGTGGGTGAGGTGTAATGAGAAGTAATAACATTATGGACTGGGACAGGTGTAATGTGACCCAATAACGTTATAGTTTAGGCCAGGGTGTTATGAGAAGGAAGGTTATACAGTGAGATAAGTGCAGTGAGAAGTAATAGAGTTATACACTGGTAGAGATGTAATGAGAAGTAATAATATACACTGGGAGAGGTATAATGAGAAGTAATAACATTATACACTCTGAGAGGTGTAACGAGAAGTAATAGCCTTACATACTGGAAGAGGTGTAATGAGAAGTGAAAACATTACACACTGGCAGAGTTATAATGAGAATTAATCACATAGTACACTGGGAGAGGTGCAATGAGAAGTAATAACATTATACACTAGGAGAGATGTAAGGAGAGGTAATAAAGTTATAGAGTGGGAGAGATGTAACGAGAGGTAATAAAGTTACAGAGTGGGAGACGTAATGAGAAGTGATAACATTATACACTGGGAGAGGTGTAACGAGAGGTAATAAAGTTATAGAGTGGGAGACATAATGAGAAGTGATAACATTATACACTGGGAGAGATGTAACTAGAGGTAATAAAGTTATAGAGTGGGAGAGGTGTAATGAGACGTGAAAACATTATACACTGGGAGAGATGTAACGAGAGGTAATAAAGTTACAGAGTGGGAGAGGTGTAATGAGAAGTGACAACATTATACACTGGGAGAGATGTAACGAGAGGTAATAAAGTTATAGCGTGGGAGAGATGTAACGAGAGGTAATAAAGTTATAGAGTGGGAGAGATGTAACGAGAGGTAATAAAGTTATAGAGTGGGAGAGATGTAACGAGAGGTAATAAAGTTATAGAGTGGGAGAGATGTAACGAGAGGTAATAAAGTTATAGATTGGGAGAGATGTAACGAGAGGAGATAAAGTTATAGAGTGGGAGAGATGTAACGAGAGGTAATAAAGTTATAGAGTGGGAGAGATGTAACGAGAGGTAATAAAGTTATAGAGTGGGAGAGATGTAACGAGAGGTAATAAAGTTATAGAGTGGGAGAGATGTAACGAGAGGTAATAAAGTTATAGAGTGGGAGAGATGTAATGAGAAGTGATAACATTATACACTGGGAGAGATGTAACGAGAGGTAATAAAGTTATAGAGTGGGAGAGATGTAACGAGAGGTAATAAAGTTATAGAGTGGGAGACGTAATGAGAAGTGATAACATTATACACTGGGAGAGATGTAACGAGAGGTAATAAAGTTATAGAGTGGGAGAGATGTAACGAGAGGTAATAAAGTTATAGAGTGGGAGAGATGTTGAGAGGTAATAAAGTTATAGAGTGGGAGAGATGTAACGACAGGTAATAAAGTTATAGAGTGGGAGAGATGTAACGAGAGGTAATAAAGTTATAGAGTGGGAGAGGTGTAATGAGAAGTGATAACATTATACACTGGGAGAGATGTAATGAGAGGTAATAAAGTTATAGAGTGGGAGAGATGTAACGAGAGGTAATAAAGTTATAGAGTGGGAGAGGTGTAATGAGAAGTAATAACATTATACACTGGGAGAGATGTAACGAGAGGTAATAAAGTTATAGAGTGGGAGACGTAATGAGAAGTGATAACATTATACACTGGGAGAGATGTAACGAGAGGTAATAAAGTTATAGAGTGGGAGAGATGTAACGAGAGGTAATAAAGTTATAGAGTGGGAGACGTAATGAGAAGTGATAACATTATACAGTTGGAGAGATGTAACGAGAGGTAATAAAGTTATAGAGTGGGAGAGATGTAACGAGAGGTAATAAAGTTATAGAGTGGGAGAGGTGTAATGAGAAGTAATAACATTATACACTGGGAGAAATGTAACGAGAGGTAATAAAGTTATAGAGTGGGAGAGATGTAACGAGAGGTAATAAAGTTATAGAGTGGGAGAGGTGTAATGAGAAGTGATAACATTATACACTGGGAGAGATGTAACGAGAGGTAATAAAGTTATAGAGTGGGAGAGATGTAACGAGAGGTAATAAAGTTATAGAGTGGGAGAGATGTAACGAGAGGTAATAAAGTTATAGAGTGGGAGAGGTGTAATGAGAAGTAATAACATTATACACTGGGAGAGATGTAACGAGAGGTAATAAAGTTATAGAGTGGGAGAGATGTAACGAGAGGTAATAAAGTTATAGAGTGGGAGACGTAATGAGAAGTGATAACATTATACACTGGGAGAGATGTAATGAGAGGTAATAAAGTTATAGAGTGGGAGACGTAATGAGAAGTGATAACATTATACACTGGGAGAGATGTAACGAGAGGTAATAAAGTTATAGAGTGGGAGAGGTGTAATGAGACGTGATAACATTATACACTGGGAGAGATGTAACGAGAGGTAATAAAGTTATAGAGTGGGAGACGTAATGAGAAGTGATAACATTATACAATGGGAGAGATGTAACGAGAGGTAATAAAGTTATAGAGTGGGAGAGGTGTAATGAGAAGTGACAGCATTATACACTGGGAGAGATGTAACGAGAGGTAATAAAGTTATAGCGTGGGAGAGATGTAACGAGAGGTAATAAAGTTATAGAGTGGGAGAGATGTAACGAGAGGTAATAAAGTTATAGAGTGGGAGAGATGTAACGAGAGGTAATAAAGTTATAGAGTGGGAGAGATGTAACGAGAGGTAATAAAGTTATAGAGTGGGAGAGATGTAACGAGAGGTGATAAAGTTATAGAGTGGGAGAGATATAACGAGAGGTAATAAAGTTATAGAGTGGGAGAGATGTAACGAGAGGTAATAAAGTTATAGAGTGGGAGAGATGTAACGAGAGGTAATAAAGTTATAGAGTGGGAGAGGTGTAATGAGAAGTGATAACATTATACACTGGGAGAGATGTAACGAGAGGTAATAAAGTTATAGAGTGGGAGAGATGTAACGAGAGGTAATAAAGTTATAGAGTGGGAGAGGTGTAACGAGAGGTAATAAAGTTATAGAGTGGGAGAGGTGTAATGAGAAGTGATAACATTATACACTGGGAGAGATGTAACGAGAGGTAATAAAGTTATAGAGTGGGAGAGATGTAACGAGAGGTAATAAAGTTATAGAGTGGGAGAGATGTAACGAGAGGTAATAAAGTTATAGAGTGGGAGAGGTGTAATGAGAAGTGATAACATTATACACTGGGAGAGATGTAACGAGAGGTAATAAAGTTATAGAGTGGGAGAGATGTAACAAGAGGTAATAAAGTTATAGAGTGGGAGAGGTGTAATGAGAAGTAATAACATTATACACTGGGAGAGATGTAACGAGAGGTAATAAAGTTATAGAGTGGGAGAGATGTAACGAGAGGTAATAAAGTTATAGAGTGGGAGAGGTGTAATGAGAAGTGATAACATTATACACTGGGAGAGATGTAACGAGAGGTAATAAAGTTATAGAGTGGGAGAGATGTAACGAGAGGTAATAAAGTTATAGAGTGGGAGAGGTGTAATGAGAAGTAATAACATTATACACTGGGAGAGATGTAACGAGAGGTAATAAAGTTATAGAGTGGGAGACGTAATGAGAAGTGATAACATTATACACTGGGAGAGATGTAACGAGAGGTAATAAAGTTATAGAGTGGGAGAGATGTAACGAGAGGTAATAAGGTTATAGAGTGGGAGACGTAATGAGAAGTGATAACATTATACAGTTGGAGAGATGTAACGAGAGGTAATAAAGTTATAGAGTGGGAGAGATGTAACGAGAGGTAATAAAGTTATAGAGTGGGAGAGGTGTAATGAGAAGTAATAACATTATACACTGGGAGAGATGTAACGAGAGGTAATAAAGTTATAGAGTGGGAGAGATGTAACGAGAGGTAATAAAGTTATAGAGTGGGAGAGGTGTAATGAGAAGTGATAACATTATACACTGGGAGAGATGTAACGAGAGGTAATAAAGTTATACAGTGGGAGAGATGTAACGAGAGGTAATAAAGTTATAGAGTGGGAGAGATGTAACGAGAGGTAATAAAGTTATAGAGTGGGAGACGTAATGAGAAGTGATAACATTATACACTGGGAGAGATGTAACGAGAGATAATAAAGTTATAGAGTGGGAGACGTAATGAGAAGTGATAACATTATACACTGGGAGAGATGTAACGAGAGGTAATAAAGTTATAGAGTGGGAGAGATGTAACGAGAGGTAATAAAGTTATAGAGTGGGAGACGTAATGAGAAGTGATAACATTATACACTGGGAGAGATGTAACGAGAGGTAATAAAGTTATAGAGTGGGAGAGATGTAACGAGAGGTAATAAAGTTATAGAGTGGGAGACGTAATGAGAAGTGATAACATTATACACTGGGAGAGATGTAACGAGAGGTAATAACATTATACACTGGGAGAGATGTAACGAGAGGTAATAAAGTTATAGAGTGGGAGAGGTGTAATGAGTAATAACATTATACAGTGGGAGAGATGTAACGAGAGGTAATAAAGTTATAGAGTGGGAGAGATGTAACGAGAGGTAATAAAGTTATAGAGTGGGAGAGGTGTAATGAGAGGTAATAAAGTTATAGAGTGGGAGAGGTGTAACGAGAGGTAATAAAGTTATAGAGTGGGAGAGGTGTAATGAGAAGTGATAACATTATACACTGGGAGAGATGTAACAAGAAGTAATAAAGTTATAGAGTTGGAGAGGTGTAACGAGAGTTAATAAAGTTATAGAGTGGGAGAGATGTAACGAGAGGTAATAAAGTTATAGAGTGGGAGAGGTGTAATGAGAATAATGAGAAGTAAGAACTTTGCACACTGGGGGAGGTGTAAGGTGAAGTAATAATATTATGTATTGGGAGATGTGTAATGTGAAATCATAAAGTTATACATTTGGGGAGGTGGAATGAGAAGTAATAATGTTGTACACTGAGAAAGGTATATTACAGCAATAACCCACACCTGGCTGTGGGTAATGCTGGATTTACCCACGGTTGGTGTGGTTTGGTCACGAGGGCGAAGCCCGAGTGGCCAAACAAAGACAACCGTGGGTAAATCCAGCATTACCCACACCCAGAAGTGGGTTATTGCTATTATACAATGACATTATTTAAGAAAAAAAAAAATTACTTTTCTTAAATAACGGCATTGTATAATGCCTCCTTGCTGCCCTTCTGCAGCTGTCTGCTATTCTGCGGCACTTCTAATGTACTGTGGATGAGTATGCTTACGCAGTACATCAGAGCTGTGGGCAAAAGCAACGGAGAAAGGAAGATCTCCGTTACTTTTTTTAAAGCTGTCTCGCTATGTTAAACTCCTTTAACATAGCGAGACAGTGTATAAAAAGCAACGGGGATCTTGCGTTCTCCGTTGCTGTAAAAAAAGACTTATACTAATGGAAAAAGTCCAGGCGACCGGACCTTTTTCCATTAGTATAAGTCTGATTTACAACGTGCACACTGACCAATCAGCGTGCACGTTTTAGAATATTAATGGGGGGGTCGTTGTATAATGAGAAATAATAATGTTGTACACTGGGAGAGTTATAATGATAAGTGATAACATTATACACTGGCAGAGTTGTATTGAGAAGTAATACCATTAGATAAAGGGAGACGTAATGAGAAGTAATAATGTTATACATTGTGATAGGTATAATGAGAAGTAATAACATTATACACTACAAGGGTGTAAGAGGAAGTAGTAATGTTATAGACTGGGAGAAGTTTAATGAGAAGTGATAACATTACATACTGGGAGAGCTGTAATGAGAAGTGATAATGTTACACACTGGGAAAGGTGTACTGAGACCCGCTAACATTATACACCAAGGCAGATTTAATGAGAAGTAATAATGTTATACAGTGGGAGAGTGTAAGGAGAAGTAATAAAGTTTAACAATGGGAGAGCTTTACTGGAAAGGCCCACCCAGATTCTACCATAGTCTGCTGTAAGGGAAAGGTTAGTTTGCTTTTTATTTCTTGTATTTTTTATTACTTTATTGGCTTTTTTATTTTGTATACTGTGATTTGTTTTCTTTACACTATGCTTTACTTGTATTTCGCTTTTAACTGCATATTAAAACTTGAAAAGAGACCACAGCTCTGTCTCTTGTGAGTCAGACAGAAATTTTTCCCACTGTCCCAGCCTGTTACTCTTGTGTTCTTAACCACCATTTTTTTCTAGTTGCCTGCCCCTTATGTTAATTTGAAGATATATCTCATTTCCTCTCTGTTTTTACTAGCTTGTGTGAGTAAGCACATTATCATTTTGTGAAATCATTCTCCTTCCAACTATTTAAATTTATTGGCCATCCTACTGTATCCCATAATTCCAGAATACAAAAGTGCCCACCCCCTTTCAATCTATCTTGCCCTTTTAAAAATAGTGGCACTCCACTAAAGCTTAACTTTTTAGACAGGTAAAACTTAAGATGTTAAGTTGTCAATCTCGCCTTCATTCTTGCTTGATGGGTTCGGAGCCGATCCCTCGGCTCCGACTCGGCACTTGCTTTAGCTCGAGAACTCCTTTTACCAGCTCGAGGCAGCCCCATATCCCATGATGCAAGGCAGGAAGTACCCAGATCTCGTTTGCCGCTTCGCTTGGGAGGTCTTCTCTTTACCAGCTCCTGGTAAGTAATTCACATTTGTGACATTTAAGCCCCTTTTTAGTTAAAACTATTTGTTTTGATAGTTTAACTTTAAAATTAACTTTTTCTGACAGAAATCCCTGTCTCTTTTAAATTTTTTTAGTCAGTTAATTTCCTATCCCATCCCCCTGTTAGGGTGTGTGTGTTGGTATTTTTACTAAATACCTTTTGGTATTAGTTTAATTTAATTGGACTGGTGTGTGTGTGTTTTGTTAGGCACCATGTCTAAAGAGAGGGTTTCAGGTTTTAAGAAGTGTGACTCGTGCTGTCAGAAGATGTCTCTGACAGACGGTCACACTTCTTGCCTGTACTGTTTAGGCCCTCTTCACCTGCAGGACTCCTGTGCTATTTGTCACTCCTTCAGCCAGAGAGTCCTGCAGGAGAGAAGAATAAGTTGATTCTCAGGGGTCTTCTTAAGCCGGAGGGCTCTCCGGCTAAGTCGGCCCCACAAAATCAACTAAATCTGCCAAGACCCAGGCTTCTGTTTCTAAGCCTGTGGCCTCGGCTCCGACTCGTATAAAGTCGAGATCGGCTCGGCTGGAGCCGATTCTGATCCACTAAGCTTTCGCCGATGGCTATCGGTGCCGAATCTGCTTTGACCACTGTGGTGTCGGTTCCGACCGGCTCCGACACCCACGTGGCACGGGCATCGGTGTCGGCTCCGATCGGCTCCGACACCCATGTGGCACAGGCATCGGTGTCGGCTCCGATCGGCTCCGACACCGTTACTTTGGTGGCTGTATCGGCTCCGGCTGGAGCCGATACATCGAGGCGTTCTGCCGGCTCCGAGAAATCGGTGCCGACAGGATCGGTAATATCGGCTCCGATGACCCATTCCAGGAAGAGGTCGAGGTCTCCTTCCTTGGAGCCGATACTTTCGGCTCCGGCCTCGCCTCTTCTATCGGAACGGAGCCATCGGAGCCGATCTTCAAGGTCATCCAGGTTGTCAGACCATGACCTAGAGAGAGTGGTCAGTAGATTGCTCAAGTCACAGGTACTGGCCCAAATGCTACACAGTCCGTCTCAGCAGACGACTGTTGGTCCACACCCGTTACAGTGCCTCCTTCAACTCTACCCCAGAGCTTGGAGTTGGAGTCTTCGGGCATGGTTACTGCTACGGCGGGAGGACGGATACCCCTTCTGTTCCTTCAGCCCCTACTCTTATCTCCTCTTCCTTAGAGGGATTCGTGGTCGGGCTTCCATGGTCTCCTCCGAGGGGTGAGTGGCATCGGACCCTTGTCCGAGCCCGCTCTTCCCTTGGAGCCTCGGCCTTGGTGAGCTCGGCTCCGACATCTGCCTCGGAGACTTCCTTCGGTGGCCCTGGAGTTCCTAGCTCTTGGAGTGGGTCTCTCGGACCTGCCTGGGAGGGAGCATTCGAGGTGATGAAGAGTGTACTGGCCACTGGTATCAGTCAGCAGTCTCTTCCGTAGCTCCTCCCTCTATTGTACCTGTTGACATCTCTGCCACTTCTCTTGCTACAGGACCCAGAGATCCTCCGCCTCAGGTTTCCCCATTGGGAATTTCCCCTCTTCCGAGGATTCTCCTGATGTTTCGGGAGATCCTCCTAGGAAGAGGACTTGTAAGAGGAAGCATGTAGACTCCCTGAGTCTGTCACTTCGGATACTGACTTTGATGAGTCAGAGGGATCCCTAGATCCCCTCTGAGGATGTCTCCTTCTCAGACATCCTAGAACTTCTGAAACAGAGGGAAACTGGCCCACCAACAATCCCTCTGAGGATGAGTCAGTATACCTAGAGGCGTTTGGATCTCGGCCCTCCACCTCCTGGGTGTCTCCGCCTTCGACCCCTTATGCAGGTTATAGCACGAAGGCGTGGACAGCTCCTGACTCTGTAGAGCCAGTCCCTAGGAGGCCTTCTAAATTTATAACTGCCCCTAGTGACAAACAATTCCTTACAAAGGGTGTCCCGCTGATGCCATGGTGGTGGCTGCGCCACCAAAAGTAACTTGCAGATCCTTCCGTGCCCGTCCATCCTCCTAATAAGGACTCTAGGACCATGGATAGGTACGGCAAGCGGATGTTTTCCTCAGCGACCTTTGCTATGCTCGCTGAATTATCTTTGTCACTTCACCAGACTCCAGAGAGATATCCTGAAGGAGCTGGGAGAAGTAGTTCAGGATCCTACAGCTGCAGGGGCCCAAGAAAAGATTGCTTCGCAGCTAGGAACCCTCAATTCCATTGCTAACTCCTCCATGCGGCTAATATCTTATGCTGCTGATGGAGCGAGTAGAGCCCCAGGCACAGGTGTGGCTCTTAGACGCCAAGCCTGGATGCGGCTATGTGATTTTGCGGATCCCTTTAAGGCGTCCTTCACAAATTCTCCCTTTGATGGGTCAGCTTTGTTTGGCCCTCAGGTGAAGGAAACCTTGACCAGGTGTGAGCAGGACGGCAAGACTCTTTCTGCTGTTGGAGTCCGTTTTTCCACCCCTTCTAGGCCTTATCCCAAAGGACAGAAGGGTGGGAAGATGTGGTTCCGTAAATCTCAAGGAGTCACGCCGGATTCACGTGGTCAGTTTACCCCTAGAGGCAGAGGGGGTAACAACAACAGACGCCGCTCTAGAGGCAGAGGGGGTCCGAAGAATCAGGGCAACAGGGAGTCTCTTCCTGAGAAGCCCTTTCAGCATCCCTGAGGTGTTGCCCGGCTGTCCCTCCTTGGAGGCAGTCGGGGGAAGATTATCACTGTACCCAGAAGCCTGGCATTCCCTCACTCAAAAAAAAGACAGATGGGTACAGTCGATCATATCCAAGGGTTACATAATTCCTTTCGAGGAAAGTCCCTTCCCCTCAACTTCCCTTCCAGATGTACCACCCGGTCTAAGGGACATTGCAGAGTTAGAGATCGCAAAACTACTGCAAAAAAGAGCCATTCAGCCAGTTACAATAGACCATTCAGAGCCCGGAATCTACTCAAGGTTCTTTTGGTCCCCAAAAGACGGGAGACTGGAGACCAATATTGGATCTCAGCAGACTCAACAAGTCTGTCAGGAAGACAAGATTCGAATGGTCACTCTTCAGTCAATTCTACCCTTCTTACAGAAGGACAACTGGATGTGCTCAATAGATCTTCAGGATGCGTACTATCACATCAAAATTCACAGACGCCCAGGAGATTTCTCCGCCGGCTGGGGTCCAGTCATTTCCAGTTCAGAGCCCTGCCCTTTGGTCTCACTACAGCCCCCAGAGTGTTCACCAAATGCATGGCAGTGGTCACGGCTCACCTGAGACGTCAAGGATTCCAGGTGTTTCCGTATCTCGACGACTGGCTCCTGTCAGCCACCACCAGGCATCAGCTTATACAAGCCAGGGATTACACAATAGACCTTTGTTCTCATTTGGGCATCTCAGTCAACTACGAAAAGTCATCCTTATCGCCCTGCCAGTCTATTACCTTCATAGGCGCAAACTTAAACACTGTTCGGATGTCAGCTACCCTTACAGAACAAAGAGTTTCAGACATTCAGACTCATGTCAGGATCATTCTGGCCAGCAAGAAGGTACAGGCCAGAATGGTTCTAAAGGTGTTAGGTCTTATGGCTGCGGCCATCACTCTTCTTCCCTGGCTCGATTCTACATGCGCCTCCTTCAGTGGATGCTGTTCACACAGTGGTCATACCAGCAACTCCCAATGCGTCACCAGATTCTGGTGACACAAACATGCAAAGAACATCTTGCTTGGTGGATCACATCGTCTCAGGTTCACCAAGGCAGGTGCTTTGTACCTCCGTCCCCGATAGCCACTGTCACCACGGATGCCTCCTGATCGGGTGGGGGTCATTATCAGGGCAGGATGGTTCATGGGACGTGGCAACCGTTCGAGTACCATCTGCACATAAATGTCCTGGAGATGAGAGCAGTGCTTTTAACGTTGCAAGCCCTCAACGACTTTCTTCCCGTAGGGACAATTGCAGTCCACACAGACAACATGTCTGTAGTTTGGTATATCAACAAACAGGGCGGAACCAAGTCCTACCCCTTGTGTCGAGAAGCGCTCAGACTATGGCAATGGGCGATCTCCTCTCATCGGTTTCTGGTAGCAACGCATATCCCTGGGAAAACCAACATTATAGCGGACAGATTGAGCAGAGCTATTCTCATGCCTCACGAGTGGTCTCTCAAGCAATCCATAGCGGAAGAGATTTTTCTGGAATGGGGTCGTCCATGTTGCGATCTTTTGCTACTCCCCAAAACAGCAAATGTCCAGACTTCTTCAGCCTCTTCCTCTATCAGGCCATCCCCCCAGAGACGCTCTGACCCAGGATTGGCCCCAGGGACTTCTTTATGCCTTCCCTCCTTTTCCTCTGATCCCTCAGGTGATCCAGAAAGCTAGCGCTTTGAGAGCCAAATTGATTCTCATTGCCCCTTACTGGCCTCGACAAGTTTGGTTCCGTTCCTCCATCATCACCTTTTGGTGCAGCCGTGGCATCTGGACCCAGTGCCAGATCTACTGATTCACCAATCCGGTCAGCTGCACCGGTCAATCCCTTCTCTCAACCTCACAGCATGGTTGCTCCACTTCCTTCCTTAGCCAGGCTTCCTTTGATCTCTAACCCAGTTAGAGATATCATAGTAGCTTCACTAAAATCCTCTACCAGGAGGATTTACACAAGCAAATGGAAACGTTTCTCTTATTGGGCTAAGGCCCAAAATATTGATCCTTTTACTGCCCCTGTTCAGGCAGTTCTGGACTTCTTAGCAGAGATTTTCCATGCAGGCTCCTCTTCTTCCACAGTCAGAGTTCAGTTGGCTGCTATTTCTAATTTTCATGTCGGGATAGCAGATCATAATATTATGTCCCATAGGCTCTGCAGGGCCTTTTGAAAGGAATTTTCCTACTAAAGCCTCCAATCAGGAATCCTCCTCCTCAGTGGGATTTAAATTTAGTGCTGACATCCTTGATTCTTCCCCTTCGAGCCAGCTGTTTCTTGTTCCCTGAAATATCTTTCTTGGAAAACTTTATTCCTAGTGGCTATTACATCTGCCAGGAGGGTGTCTGAACTTCATGCTCTTTCGGTTCGACCCCTATTTGATTTTTCACAAAGACAGAGTATCTTTGAGAACTAATCCATCCTTTTTACCTAAGGTCGCTTCGAAAAACAATCTGAATCAATCTATTGATCTCCCAGTATTTTTTCCTAACTATTCAGATAGAGCTGAACAAAAGCTACATTATCTTGACGTCCACCGTCAGCTTAGATATTATTTGGACAGAACAATTAAGTTTTGTGAATTTGATCAACTTTTTCTTTCCTATGCGAATAATTAAAAAGGACTTCCTGTTTCTAAAGTGACTTTGTCCAGATGGCTTTCTTCGGTCATCACTGAAATTTATACGATCAGGGGAAAACAGCTGTGCTCAAAACCTAAAGCACATTCAACTAGGAGTTTAGCTACTTCTACAGCTTTTCAAGCTAGACTGCCTTTAGACACTATTTGTGCAGCGCCACTTGGGCCACTCCTCACACTTTTGTTTCCCATTACAAATTGGACTTGGCCTCCAGGGACAGAGCCAGTTTTGGCTCTACAGTCCTCAAGAGTTTGTTCCATTGAGCCACCCAGGATAGAGGTGCTAGGGCCGGTCCCATCAAGCAAGAATGAAGGCGAGATTGACAACTTAACATTAAGTTATGTACCTACCATAACGTTCCATGTTAGTTGTCTTCTCTCGCCTTCTTTCTTGCGACCCTCCCTCCTTCCCCCTGGCCTGGACAGACCTTGTATAAGAAACTATAATGCTAAAGACCATTCAGACCTGGTCCTTTTTCCATTTGTGAGTTTCTTCTTCCTTTGGGAAGTATTGTTTATGCTTGGTGTTATTGCCCTTTTGTCAACAAACGAGATCTGGGTACTTCCTGCCTTGCATCATGGGATATGGGGCTGCCTCGAGCTGGTAAAAGGAGTTCTCGAGCTAAAGCAAGTGCCGAGTCGGAGCCGAGGGATCGGCTCCGAACCCATCAAGCAAGAAAGAAGGCGAGAGAAGACAACTAACATGGAACGTTATGGTAGGTACATAACTTCTTATTACCCACTTTCAAATCTAACTGCTTAGTGCACACTACAGTGTTTAGGATAAACCATTTTTTTTCATCTTACCTTTAAGCATGTATTGCAAGGCCAACAGTTATTGGAGAGCTCATATTCTGCTTGTCAGTAGTCATCTTGGGATTAGCGCTTCTGTTTTCTCCTGGTGAGAGAAGCACAGTTACATTATTTCCTGGAGACTGTTGACCACCAGAAAGCCTAATAACTGATCTGATGTTGTTAATCATCTTTCCATTCATTACTGCAGCCAGAAAAACTCTCGAGCTAAGTCTCAACCCAGAATGCCCTTCTCCCTGTTACCCCAGATCTCATTTGCCACGTAGCCGTAAAGCTGCGTTTCAGCCGAGCTCTCAGCTAAGCGGAACTTTATTTAATATTTGTGTGGAAAATTTTTTGATATCTTCATTTTGTATTGAGTGAATAGTATTTCTAGTGTGTTTTCTTCTGTCAGACCTGTTTTTTTTTCTATCTCTACTCTACTCGTTGTTACCGTTGGTAAACTTTCAAGTACCATTGTTGGTACGGCCTTTCCTCCCTTACCCTTGTGGTATTCCTTCAATACCATAGCTGGTATTTTCTTTCCTGTCTAGCCTGTTAGCTTTGGTTTTTATTAAGGTGTTTCTGTTTTCTCTCCTACATATCACTGTATTGGCACTGTGTTGGCCTGTGGTGTCTCTCTATCAAGATGTCAGATAAGAAAGGTACTTCAGGTTTTAAGCATTGTGCTTCATGTAATGGCAAGTTACCTAATAGTAATTCTCACGGTGATTGTGTATACTGTTTGGGAGTGCCCCATCTTTCGGTGCAGCCTCCGTGTGACATTTGTCAGAGTTTCAGTCAAAGCACTCTTAATGAGCGCAAAAACAAACTGATACTGAAAGGGTTACTTAAGTCTCCCTTTTCAGAGGCCATTTCTGCAATGGAGGTCTCAACCCCTCCTACTAAAGGCAAAAAGAGGTCCCATTCTGTTCCCTCTTAACCATCAGGTGATCAGGGCAAGCCTGTGAAATCAAAGGTCCTAAAGTTGTCGTCAGAGCATAAATCTGCCTCTGCGGCTCCGTCTTCCACTGTTCCAAGCATCTCGAAACCTTTAATACCAGCGCCAGTTTCGGCACTGGTCCTGCCACCGGCACCGATTATAGACCTCACTACGCCTATTTTGACTTCAGCACTTGTGGCCACTTCAGCTCAGGGCACACCTTCGACTCGTTCATCAGTTACGATTTTGGAATGGAACGCTTCGGCTCCGAGTGCCACTTCGGCACCGAGTGTTGTACCGACTACACTGGATTTGACCCCTTTACTCCCAGTCTCGAAACTAGAGACTTCAGTGCCGGCAGACCTTGCACTACAGACCTGATACTCCCCTTCTGTAGCTCTGTTTCTGGGCCAGGTGTATAGCCCGTTCACTGAGCGTCCTAACTCTCCGTCTGGAGTATCCACTAGATCTACCAGGAGCCTGTTGGAACACAACGGTGTGCATCTTGTGGACCAGCTGTTGTTAGCCGGGGAGATACCCACACTTTCTAAGACCTGCAGGACTTGGGTTGGTTTATTCATGGACTCCATCTTACATTCCTCCTTCAACCATCTCTGTTCCGAAGCCTTCTGCTCCAACATCCTTCTTGGAACCCATCACCTCGGCACCTACAGTACACCTCACTCTGGCTCTGAATTTGTCCCTTTGGTGTTCGGTTCCTGTGGAACCGGTCCTTCCTCAGTCTAGGGATTGGGGGACTGGCGCTTCGGCCCGGGGCACGGAGCTGTCTTTCTCCTCAGTTCCATCCTCAGCGCTGATAGTCACGTCCGCACCAATCCTGCTTGAGTCTCCATCCATGGGGGCAGGTTCATTGAAGCGGGGTGTGACCCTGGTCCCGAGGTTGTCTCTCAGTTCTGGGCTGCCATCCCTCTTCAGGTGGACCTGCCTTCCGCGCAATGGAGAGGGCTCTTGCTTCTGGAAGCACTCCTTTGATGTCGGAACCCCAGTTTTCGCCCCCTGAGCTACAGCTGCCACAGACTACCTCCCCCAGGACACCGGGCAAAGAAGCTACAGGACAGCCCTGTTCAGGGTACCCACTCTTCCGAGTCCTCCTCTGAGACCCTCACTGAGGAGCCCCCTCGAAAGAGGATGTGCAAGAGGAAGCACATGGACTCACCCAAGAAGTCCTTAATGGAAGACATGGATGACAATGATGGTGAAGGGTCCCCTCAGTCACCTCCTGATGATGTCACCTTCGGAGACATCCTGGAAATGCTAAAGCAGAGAGGCGACTGGAAGTCCTCCAACTCTTCATCTGAGGAGTCCGTGTATCTGCAGGCTTTCTGCGCTTGGCCTTCTACCTCTTGGGTGACTCTGCCTGCCAATGAGCTCATCCAGCTCGTCGTGCAGTGC
This sequence comes from Protopterus annectens, assembly GCF_019279795.1. Taxonomy (NCBI): domain Eukaryota; kingdom Metazoa; phylum Chordata; order Ceratodontiformes; family Protopteridae; genus Protopterus; species Protopterus annectens. The sequence goes on from NC_056747.1 coordinate 107,055,536, forward strand.
ACTTGGAAGAACCCTGATTCTATTGAGGTGATCCCTCAGAGACCAGACAAAATTCTTTCCCCTCCCGAGAAGAACCCACCTTGGTCCAAAGGGTTCATAGGTTCATAGGTTGGTACTAGGCTATCAGCCCTAGGGCCTATACAAGCCTAGCCATAACAATTCCCTGGCTATTTCTTCCCACATTATTTACTTTCCTGGACCCCTGTCTAGCAGGGCGACTGACGTGATCCCTGGGGTGAATTTCCTTTCTCCCATCCAATCGTCAAGGTTCCTCTTGAAGAGGTCCAAAGAGGCACTCTGCTTGACATGTATGGGCAATCTATTCCAAAGTCTGGGGAGTCTCTGGGTCAGGAACCTATCCCTCCAGCATGTTTTGTTTATTGTGATGACAAGGTTTAGATCCCTGGAGCGTGTAGCTCTGAGGGATTGGGATTTCTTTAAGTGTAGCATGTCCAACAGCTCTGGGTTTGACATGGCCTTGTATGTTAAGCAGAGATCGCCTCTGAGTAGACGATATGCGACAGAGTATAGCTGGAGTTTTTTAAGGTGGTCAGCATAGGGCATCTGCTTTAGGCCTGTGATTCTTTTAGTGAGGTATTTCTGAGGCCTTTCCAGTTGTTGCAGATGTCTTGAGAGGTACATACCAAATGGGGTGTTGTATTCTATAATGGGTCTAATGAGGGATGAGTACAGTGGGACAATGACCTCCTTTTTTCTGTATGAAAAGCCCTTCGTGATGAGGTGTGCCACATAGAAGGATTTCCTGACTGTTGTAGCGATGTGGTTATCGAAGGTGAGACCACTGTCCACCTGTGTCCCTAAGTCTCTTATCACACTTTCTGTGTTTAGTGTACTGCCACCTATATGGTAATTCATGGATACATGTTTTTTCCCAAAGGGGATAACAATACATTTCTTGGCATTGAGCTTGAGCCCATGGCTCTGGCACCAAGCATCTGTTTCTGTAAGGCCCTTTTGTAGATTATCCACATCATTTGGGGATTCAATAATGGCTCCCAGTTTGCAGTCATCTGCAAACTTTGTTAGCCAGAGTCCCTTAGTGTTGACCTGTACTTCAGAGAAGTAGATGCCAAACAAGAGCGGCCCCAGGACTGAACCCTGAGGTACTCAACTTGTCACTTGTCTGGAGCTGGATTTGGAGTCGGCTACTTTTACAGTGTGGGTTCTATCAGTAAGCCATTTAGCAACCCATTGGGTGACATAGGGATTAATGCCCAACTTAGTAAGTTTTGATGCTTTAGTGGTGGCGGTGGCCATGAAAAAAGACTTGGCTGAAGAAAGTCCTGCTGTCCACTTGCCCAACAGGGAGTTCCGGGCAGTGGACAGACTTGGGAAATGAATTTTTGCATCAGGGACCTTTGCTATATGGTCCCTGAACTATTTGGCATATTTTACGAGGCTCCAGAGGGACTTGATCACCGAACTGTCTGTGACACTCACCGGACAGTTTTCTGATGAGGACAGGGACAAAGTGGCCTTGCCGCTTGCAACCCTGGAATCGATATCCAACTCATCCATGAGGTTGCTTTCACATGCGACTGAAGGGGCGGCTAACAGCGGGTCCAGGCATTGTCATGATGTGTCATGCCTGGATGCGCATTTGTGACCTCATGGACCACTTCAAGTCTTCCTTTTTGAATGCTCCCATTGAAGCTTCATTCCTTTTTGGCTCCAAAGTGAAGGTCATGATATCCAGGTGCGAGCAAGATGGAAAGACCCTGTCTGCCATAGGCCAACGGTTTTCCATTCCTCAACGTACCTTCTCCAGGAATCAGAGGAGTGGGAAAATGTGGCACAAAAAATCTCAGGGTCCTTTTCATGCCGCACGTGGTGATGATACCCGCAGGGGCAGAGGGGGTGACAGTTCCGGAAGACACCCCTATAGAGGCAGAGGGGGTCCTCGTAACCAAGGCTCCAGGGATTCCTTCTCTAGACAGCCTTACCAGTGCTCCTGAGGAGCAGCCTGATTGCTTACCTCTGAAAGCTGTTGGGGGTCCTTTCTCTCTGCACCAAGCTGCCTGGAAATCTAGTACAGCCGATCGTTGGGTGTAGAGTATCATCACCAGAGGTTAGACCATTCCCCTTTCTTGTCAACCAAATCTTCCAAGAAAACTTCCCGATGTTCCACCCAGTCAAAGGGAAGAAGCAGCTTCAGAGATAATAAAGCTGTCTCAAAAACAGTCATCCAACCAGTCCCACCAGACCAAAGCTGATCTCAATTTTACTCAAGATTCTTTTTGGTGCCAAAAAAGACAGGGGACTAGAAACCCATTTTGGATCTCAGCAGCTTAAACAAATGTGTCACCCAAACCAAATTCCAGATGGTCACGGTTCAGTCCATTCTCCCCTTTTTAAGAAAAGGTGATTGGATGTGCTCGATAGATCTCCGGGATGCGTATTACCACATCAAGATGGACAAACACTCCAGGAGTCTGCTTTGCTTCTGACTAGGGGCCAGTCATTACCAATTTCGTGCTCTGACGTTCAGTCTCTCTACAGCCCCCAGAGTGTTTACAAAATGCATGGCAGTGGTCACAGCTCACATGAGACTACAAGGATTCCGGGTGTTTCTATATTTGGACGACGGGCTCCTCACTGCCCGCATCGAGCATCTGCTGGTAACAGCACTGTATTATACTCTCTGTCTGGCAAAATTGTTGATAATAATGATACATTGGGAGAAATCAAACCTTACTCCTACACAACAAATAGAATTCATTGGAGCAGTGTTTAATACCTAATCCTGTCTAGTATCACTCCCAAATCACAGACTCCACCGATTGAGGCTCCAGCTCCGAGTGACACTCTGTCAAACAAAAGTTTCAGCAATGGAAGTTCTTCAAGCCCTAGCACTATGGCAGCTTCAATTCCTAGAGTGCCTCTAGCAAAGCTACATATGCGGATCCTGCAATGGCTCCTTCTTTGTCAATGGTTCCCAAACTATTACCCCCTCTGTTACCAGATTCGAATAACTGTCTGTCTGTGTCTTTTGGCTTTTCCCGGTTAGGGGTCGCCACAGCGGAACTCCCGTCCGCTAATGATTGGCAGTAGATTTTTATGTGCCGAGTTTCCAGCCCTGATGCACAACCTTCAACGAAGGTACGCCCATTCATGCATGTCTCCACACAGAAGACACTCTAGCTGAGAATCGAACAGGACAATGCCTTACTGTGAGGCGACAACACTACCGCAGCACCACCACCGCAGATTCAAATAACCAACTCCTGAAAACAGGACCTCCTTTGGTGGATGATGCCAGATGGAGAACTTTGGAGTTGCCCATTTCAATCCCCTCAGCTCAGAGCCATTGTGACCACGGATGCTTCCCTAATCAGATGGTGGGGTATTTCCAGGGAAAGACAGTCCAAGGCACATGGTCCACCTGAGAGGCCCACCTGCATATCAATGTTCTGAAACTGAGAGCAGTGCTGTTAGCCTTGCAGGTCTTTCATTCGGCTCTCCCTTCTGGGACAGTTGCAATTCAGTCAGACAATATGTCAGTGGTCTGGTATATCATTAAGTAAGGAGTAACCAAGTCCTAGCCCCTATGTCGAGAAGCCATGAGAATTTGGCAGTAAGCGATAGTTTCCAACTGGTTTCTGATAGCAATGCATATCCCAGGGAGCTCCAACATAATTGCGGACAAACTGAGCAGATGCATCCTCCTGTCTTACAAGTGGTCCCTCAATCCCAAGGTGGCGACAGAAATCTTCAGCCACTGGGGCCAGCCTTGCTGCGATCTTTTCACCTCCCCATCGAACAACAATTGCAGCAGCTATTTTGCCCTACTTCCCCTAGAAGGGGAGTCCCCGAGAAATGCTGTAATTCACGATTGGCCCACGGGACTTCTTTACGCTTATCCTCCCATTCCCATGATTCCACAATTTCTAAAGAAAGCACTTCGGTTGAGATGCAAGGTGATCCTCGTAGCTCCAGTCTGGCCTCGACAAGTTTGGTTCCCCTTCCTTCGGTCTCACCTAGTATACCCACCGTGGGTTCTGGACCCTCTACCAGATCTGATTACTCACCCCCAAGGGTTGAGACACCCAAATCTGTCCAGTCTCAAGCTGACAGCTTGGTTTCTCCACTTCCATTAGTTGCCAGGCAAGCTAATCTCTCCTTGCCTGTTCAAGACATCATACTGACCTCTCATAAACCATCCACCAGAAGACTATATCAGGATAAATGGAAAATGTTCTCCACCTGGTCTAAGGATAACATGCTAGACCCATATTCAGCTCCAGTAACTGCAGTGCTCCAATACTTGGCTATGCTTTTTGATAATAGAGCCTCTGCCTCTACCATACAAGTACATCTAGTGGCAATTTCTAATTTCCACAATAGTATAGATGGCACCCCTCATTTCTTTACATCTATGCAAGACCTTCCTCAAGGGGACCTCTCATATCAGGCCTCCTGTCAGACAGCCCATGGAACCTCACTTTAGTCCTTCAGTCTTTGTCTAAAAAACTTTTTGAACCTGCTGCGAAGTGTGACCTAAAGTTTTTGTCTTGGAAATCTTTGTTCTTGGTAGCCATCACGTCTGCCATAAGGGTCTCTGAGCTGCAGACATTGTGTATCAAGAGGCCCTATCTGGTCTTCCATAAAGACAGAGTATCACTTCGGACAAACCCATCCTTCCTTCCCAAAGTCGTTTCTGAATTCTCCATAAACCAGACCATTGACCTACCAGTGTTCTTTTTGTATTCTGCTATTAGAGGAGAGTACTGCCTTCACTCCTTAGACGTGCATAGACAACTGAGATTTTACCTAGACCGGTCCAAACCTATCCATAAATCTGAACAGCTTTTCATCTCCTTTTCTGGGCCCAGAATGGGAGATGCTGTTTCCAAGGTTACATTACCAAATGGCTAAGGCACTGCATATGTTTCATCTGTTCCCTCAGTAACGAACCTATGCCAAAAGTTAAAGCTCACTCCACTAGATCTATGGCAACATCTGTAGCTTTCCATTCCAGGGCTTCCTTGGATGACATCTGTGCAGCAGCTACTTGGGCTGAGCCTCATACCTTTATCAGTCATTACAAATTGGACTTGATCTCCAGAGGGAGAGCTGCCTTCAGCTCAATGGTACTCAGGAATGTTCTTTCATAAGGGCCGCCCATGGACCTCAAGGTAGCTTGGGATTCTGTCCCATCCTTGATGAATGGAAAGATTAACAACATCAGATAAAGAAGGTATGTCTTACCATAACATTTCATCTGTGTTGTTCATCTTCTTTCATTCATCACTTCCAACCCTCCTTCCCCCCTCCAAAGGCTCCTGGGGAATGCTTTGGGTCCAAGTGGTGTCCTAGGGTATTTGCGCAGAAGTGGCCTCAGCTTTACTTCTCCTTCTCTAGCAAACTTGATCTGAGGTAACAGGGAGAAGGGCATTCTGGGTAGAAACTTAGCTCGAGAGTTTTTTTGGCTGGCGTGAGCTTGGTAGAAAGGCTGACTCTGTTCCGAGGGCTCGGAACTGAACCCATCAGTGATGAATGAAAGAAGATGAACAACACAGATAGAATGTTATGGTAAGACATAACTCCTTTTTTATAGGTGACAGCTTGGAATTTGTGCTTATATTCTGATTCTGGTTAGAGTAGGAGCAGAGTGCATTGATTCCTGACTCTTTCTGATTGGAGAGTGAGTGTCTCTGCTTAACGTACCTGATTGGTCTGGTTGCTATTTGTGGCATCTAAAAAGACTATAAGCCTACAGACCCTTGCATCATCTAGGAGAAGACTGTGGATCACCAAACAGGCTGTGGCCTGCTTCTCATCTTGGGATTAGTGCTAACATTTTGCTTCTGGTGAGAGAAGAAGCAAAGGATTATTGTATCCCAAAAGAGTGAAGCTGTGAAGAGAGCAGCATTAGTAGTAGCCAGGCAGTATTCATTCATGCGATACCCCTCTTTTCATCATTCTTAACAAGCTAATTCTTTGTTTTCAGTAAGTACTGCTTGATTTCTTTCTAACTTCTGAATATCTGCCTAAATACGTCATCCTTAAATTTTCCGGGTCTACGTATTAGTTTCCCCTCAAGTGTTTGGCAGTGCTCTGTACAGACTCTGGCACCTTGAGTGACATTTTTCCTGTAAAAGCACAACTGAAATTTCTCCAATATCTAGTTGCACACAGGAAAACTAGTTTGCAGTGACAAGCACTGTCCACATAGTTGCAAACCAGATACTCCTGACAGTGATTGATATTCTCACTCCAACAGTGTAATCAATAAAAAGGGTCCGTTGCCATGGATATGAACTTTCCTACTGTCTCCATTACTAGCTTGGTGGATATGGGCATCCTGAGGCAATGTAGAAATTGCTTCATGTTTACTGACAACCAGTTAATTCCCAAACAAACTGATACAGTATGTGAGAGATGTATTTACACAGCATCACTGGAGGCAAAGCTCTTGCATAAAAGTACTCCTAATGTCAATAAGGTTGTCAGTAGTACACATGCTGCACCCATCATCCACAATTCAAAGCAGACATATAGACCCACATATACTGAGGCACTTACATGTAACCTACCTAAACCAAAAAGTACATATAGGAAATACCCTCAGCAGCCCCAAACGCACTCTTTCAAAACAACACCCACATCAACACATAGAGCTACATCTCATGGAGTCTCTACCTCTAAGCCCATAAGGGAAGTCACAAGACAATCAGCATTCTAGTCGTTGGAGACTCCATTGTGAGACACAATGATGTCCCTCTCACCAGGCTGAGTAAGAAGAAAATTACGGTCAGTTGCTTATCAGTGGCTAGGATCTGCCATATTATGCATGCACTCAGGTGATTGGATTACAGTTACCAATATGACTCATAGTCCATGTGGGAGTAAATGACCTGAGACGTACCTCCCTAGACTACATTAAGCCAGACATCATAGAGCTCTCAGAATATTTGTCTTAGGCTGGTATGAGTCTAGCATTGAGCAGCATTTTACCTTCAACAAGGATGATGCCACAATACAAACAAAAGATGACTGACTTTAATAATTGGCTTAGTTTCTGGTATCATTCTAAGGGGGTGCAGTATTTGTCAGCATGGAAGGAGATGGTCAGCAGACCATGCTGCGTTGCCTGGGATGGTCTGCACATCTCCCCTCTAGGCTTTCAAATATTAGCTAAAACATTGTCATCCCCCATAGTGCCTTTTTTAGGCAATGCCAAACTGAAAGTACTTCCGACATAGCAAATCAAAACCAAGAAAATCTAAAGGTATTACTGCTCAATGCTAGGAGCCTAAACAAAACAATCCACTCTCTGGAAGCTCTCTTTAACCTAGAGAATGCTGATGTCTGTGCGGTTTGTGAGACGTGGTTTAAAGCCGCGGACAGCACACCAACAGTGCAGGGTTATAATGCCTTCCACACATTTAGACCAGCTACTTCACAGGCAGGGACTAAAGGTGGAGGTGTTTCTATTTACATCAAAAATAAATGCACTTCAAGGCTGGTCAAACAGGATGATGCACTTGAGCTGCTCCATGCTCAAATCACCATAGGTAAAATCCAATATCACTTCCTTGCAAGCTATAGGTCCTCCTCTATGACCCAGGAAACCTATACCATGTATTTAAACTTATTAGAAACATTAACAATCCAACCCAATACCATATTCATGGGTGACTTTAATTACCCCCCCTATTAACTGGGAATCCTATACGACATCGAACATACATGCACAGAGATTCCTGGATTTTGTAAACACAAGCTACACGGACCAGATATTCAATACACCAACCAGGGGTGCAACCATACTGGATCTGGTCCTCACTAATATGAGAGAGTGCTGCACACTCCCTACTGTAATGCTTTCCCTGGTGAGGTCAGACCACAAAATGGTCTCCTTTGAAGTAAAAATAAAACATGGACCCCCAGTTAAACGGGAATATTCAGGAACTATTCTAAGACTAACCGCCTGCCAAAATTTCAAGCCGCTATAAACCCTGAGAACACTTCTGCCTATGCAGAACTGTTCACAGAAACCCTGTACAAGCATGTTAATAGCTGCATAGAGGAAGCTCTACCCACCGGGATGAAGTACAGAACTAAGTCAAAAAACAAGCCACCCTGGTGGAATCACAAAATCATTGGGATGTATATCAGGAGAAATGAAATCATGGCAAAAATTAGAAGGTGCAGCACCCAGCAGGATAAAAGCACTCTCATTAAACTAAAGAAACAACTCAGAGGACAAATAAAGTCTACCAAAGCCAAATTTGAGGTAAGTTTGGCCTTCCAGGCCAAGGACAACCACAAAACATTATTTAGCTATGTCCACAACCTGAAAGGCAATACACAATCTTTGTTTGGATATTCCTTCTGGGCCCATCTCATTTGCTCACTCAACTGAGTGCAGTGAGATCATATTCTGATTTCAGGCACTCCTACTGTGTACAAAGAGAGCATCTGGGAAACAGAAAAAAAAAATTTAAACTTGTTTCCTGCCTTTCCTTTTAAGTGGTATGGACTATTTGTAGGCTTCTGAGCCCCCAAGCCCTTCTGTGTTGGAGGGAAGCCTTCTAGCTTAGGTTTTTTTTCTTATAACTAGCCAGTTTTCTAGTTTCAGCACTCAAATCTGTTTCTTTGATCTCAGCACTTGTTCAGGAAAAAAAAAATGTCATCTGCTTTTACTGTACTTGTGTTTCTACCTACTTTATTTTACTTTTGCATCATCTTAAAAGTACTCAATTGTATTTATTACTGCTTGGTGTAACTCATTCTAAGCCTTTTGGTTTAAACACTTGGGCTTCGGACCAGTTGTTTTGCACTGAGATGGTTTGTGGTCTGCACTGTAGTGGCAGAACAGGTAGCTTACAGCCTTCTAGGTTGGAAACTGCTGACTGAGGGCTCAGTGTCTGTTATTCTAAAAGTGTATTAATTCTGGTTTAAGCACTTGGGCTTTCAGGCCAGTTATTTTACATTAAGAGGGTTCGTGGTCTGCACTCTTGTGGGAGGAGAGGCTGGACTCTGCCCTTCTGAGCTGGGAATTTCTGGTTAAAGGCTTATAGTGCATGCATATCTGAACTGCTTCTTACTGAAGTTGGTGCGCCTTGTTTGCTGTGGCATAGACTGGATTCGGGCCTGCTGGATCTAGCTTTGTTTGTGTAACTTGAGCACTAATCCAGGCATTCTCTAAAGTATTCAATTGTATTTATTACTGCTTGTTAGTAACTTGATTAAAGTGTAGCTGTCATTCTAAGTCTTTTGGATTAAGCACTTGGGCTTCAGACCAGTTGTTTTACATTAGGAAGGTTTGTGGCATGCACTGTGGTGGCAGGACAGGTAGCTTTCATCCTTCTAAGTTGGGAACTGCTGATTGAGAGCCCAGTGTCTGTTATTCTTAAAGTGTATTAGTTCTGGTTTAGGCACTTGTGCTTCAGGCTAGTTATTTTACATTAAGAAGGTTCGTGGTCTGCACTCTTGTGGAAGAAGAGGCTGGACTCTGCCCTTCTGAACTGGGAATTTCTGGTTAAAGGTTTATAGTGCCTGAATATTTGAACTGTATCTTACTGAAATTGGTACACCTTGTTTGCTGTAGCATAGACTAGATCCAGGCCTGCTGAATCTAGCTTTGTTTATATGCTTGTTGTTTGTTTGCTTGTTATTTCCCTGGAACGCTAATTCCACCTAATACGCGGCTTCTCAGCGCTTCTGTGGATCACTAGTGATATCTGCTTTGCTTACTGTACTTATTTCCTTGTTTCAGTTGAAAGAAAGTTACTGTTTGTCGTTTTTGCATTTAAGTTACCTGTAACACATTGCACTTAAGTTACCTGGCACGTGCGCGCTAAAGCAATTATATAAGTCAGCACTAAAAATTAAAAGCACTACACCCTCACTCCCCACTGGCCCTTGTTTTCAATTATTAAGGAATTCCCAATATTATTCTAGCATGTCCAAAGGTCAGTTGTCAATCTCCTCTCCGGTCCAGCTGGTGAATCTGGGAATCTTGAGGCAATGTTATAACTGCCTCATGTACACAGACAACCCTCTCCTCCTCCCAACAAATTCCAACACATGTGAGAGATGCAACCATATAGCCAAACAGGAGGCTAAGCTCTCTCAACTCAGTACTGGCATAACCAGTCAGGAGGAGAAGGAAACCACACTCACTACAATTCCAGTCTCACATAGACCTACCACGACAGCAAACCAAACACATAATCACACAAAAACATACTCGGAGGCTCTAAATAAAGATCTGCCTAAGCAGCAGAGACCTCCAAAGCAGACACCCAAGCAACCGCTACCCCAAAACAAAACACGTGCAACACATATCTCACAAAGCCAGTGTGCCGAACAGTCACAGCCCTTAAGACTAAACAACACACCTGATACACTTGTAATAGGTGACTATCGTCAGGCACATTGAAGTCCCACTCACCAGGCTGAACAAGGAGAGGGTCACTGTGAGCAGCCTGTTGGGCGCTAGGATCCTCCACATAACAAACACAAGCACTCAGGTCACTCCAAGGCAAGTACAAATATGACTCAGTCATTATCCATGCTGGTGTGAATGACCTGAGATGTACCTCCCTGGACTACATGAAAAGAGACATAAAGGAGCTCTCTGAGCATGTAGCCCAGGCCGGTATGACCATAACCTTGAGTAGCATCTTACCCTCACCAAGAATGATGCCACACTATGAAGACAAGATGATCAATTTCAACAATTGGCTTAAGTACTAGTGTCATTCAAAGGGGATCCAATGCCTGTCAGCTTGGGATGATATGCTCGACAAGCCACGGTGCTTCGCTAGGGACAGCTTGCACCTGTCACCCCTGGGCTTTCGGATATTGGCAAAGGCTCTTGCTACTCCCCATAGTGCCTTTTTTAGGCAAGGCTCAAAAGACAAACCCACCTCCATAGGTATCACAAGGGATAAGAAACTAAGAGTAATGTTACTCAACGCCAGAAGTCTAAACCTCAAGATGCATGCACTCGAAACTCTCCTTAGCATGGAGAACATTGATATCTATGCAGTAACAGAAACCTGGTTCAGGGCTCCCGAGAGCACCCCAGCACTACCAGGTTATACCTCATACCATGCTTTTCGGCCCCAAAACTTGGACCAAACCACAAAAGGAGGGGGGAGTATCAATATTCATCAAAGATACCCACACCTCCAGGTTGGTGGCAAAGCATGAAGCATCAGAGACTATCCATGTGCAACTAACAGTGGGTAAAACTGCCTTCCAGTTTATAGCCTGCTACAGACCACCCTCCCAAACCCAGGAACCCCACTCGGCCTTTCTGAGAACACTGGAAAATATGAAGGTCTCTCCAAACACCATTATATTGGGTGACATCAACTACCCAAACATAGACTGGGAGCATTACTCTAGCTCCAACACCCTAGCCCAAAGGTTCCTAGAATTTATAAACTCAAATGCTATGGAACAACTTGTTACCACTCCCACAAGAGGGGAAAACATACTGGACCTGATCATCACCAACATGGGGACTCTATGCTCCAGACCAGAAGTGTATCCCTCACTGGTAAGATCAGACCATAAACTAATCTCACTGGATATTCACATCCCGACCCCACCCCTGCCCAGAAAACCACAGTGAAAAACTTCTCTAAAGCAAATTTCACACTCCTCAAAACTGAGGTGGAATCTTTCAAAGCCACCGGGCCTGTGGAAAATACGGCCCAGACCACAGAATCCTTTATAAATGCATTCTATGAACACCTTCAGGAATGCATGGATCATGCGATCCCAAATAAAACCAAGACCCAATCCTCCAAAGGCAGACGTCCTGTCTGGTGGACCCCAGCCATAAACAAACTATACAATAGAAGGAGGAAGCTACTAAATGATAGAGCAAAATCCCAAAAAGGGAAGGCATCACTAATCAGTATTAGCAAAAAACTACGGGCACTCATAAAATTGTCTAAGGCCATCTTCGAGAGAAAAATTGCATAGGACACTAAGGATAATCACAAGGCTTTCTTTAGTTATGTTAGGAACCTGGGTGGTAATTCCCAGATATGATCAGAATTAGTCCAAAATTACAAAAAATACACTGAACCCACAGACATTGCCAACATCCTAGCTGACAGGTTCAGCGCAATCTTCTCCCCCTCCCTCCCCACCAAAAGGGCAAATATCTATCCCAGCAGAGTGCTGCCCCCCTGACATCTCAGATGCTCAGGTAAGAGCCGCCCTCTCCAAAGCAAAAAACACAGCATCAATGGGACCAGACGGTGTCCCGGGCTGCGTCCTACATGAACTCCAAGAAGAGCTAAACCCAAACATAAAACTACTGTTCAGTCTCAGCCTTACTACAGGATATGTGCCCAAAGAGTGGCGTACAGCAACAGTGGTCCCTCTCCATAAAGGTGGTGCCTCAACGGATCCTGGAAACTATCACCCCATAAGCCTGACTAGCTTGGTCTGCAAAGCTATGGAAAGGATCATCAAGGACCTCATAAATAAAGATATTGGGGACCTACAGACACTGGATCCTACCCAGTTCAGCTTTGTTAAGGGCAGATCCTGCCTCTTAAACCTGGTTGATTTCTTTGAAACAGTCACCAAGGCCATTGACGAGGGGAAGGTGGTCCACACAGCCTACCTGGACCTCGCAAAAGCCTTCGATACAATACCCCACTCAGGCATTATAGATAAGCTCACCAGCTTAAATATAAACCCCTATGTCACTAGATGGATTGCAAACTGGCTCAAGGACAGAACCCACATGGTTAGAATTGCTGGAGCCATGTCAGACTCCAAACCAGTTACAAGTGGTGTCCCACAAGGTTCAGTCCTGGGACCTCTCTTGTTTGGTATATATTTCTCGGAGGTACAGGCCAACACGGAAGGACTGTGGCTGACCAAGTTCACAGATGACTGCAAACTGGGCACCATAATCGACTCTCCAGCCGACACAAGCATCCTCCAAAAGGGCCTCATAGAAACAGACAACTGGTGCCAGAGTCATGGCCTCAAGCTAAATGCCAAAAAGTGTATAGTCATCCCCTTTGGCAAAAACAAAGTGCCCACAAATTACCACATAGGTGGTAATCCATTAAGTACAGAAGAAGTAATTAGGGACCTGGGGACCCAAGTTGATAGCAATCTCTCATTTGACAACCACATGGCCAAAGTGGTTAGAAAAACATTTTATATAGCCTACCTAATCATGAAGGGATTCACATCTAGATCAGGGGAGGTCATCGTGCCTCTTTACTCATCCCTCATCAGGCCCATAATTGAGTACAATGCCCCTTTTGGGATGTACCTTACCAGACACCTGCAGCAACTGGAAAGACCCCAAAAGTACCTCACCAAGAGGATCAAAGGGCTCAAACAGATGCCATATGCTGCCCAGTTAAAGAAACTCCAGCTCTACTCAGTGGCATACCGCCTGTTCAGAGGCGATCTGTGCCTGACGTATAAAGCCATGTCCAACCCGGAATTAATGGACATGCTGCACCTCAGAAAATCCAAATCCCATCGAGCTACGCGCTCGAGAGACTTGAACCTCAGCACTGAAATAAATAGGACATGCTGGAGGGACAGATTCATAACCCAGAGGCTCCCTTCACTCTGGAATAAAATCCCAGTCCAGGTTAGGCAGAGTCCCTCATTGACTCTATTCAAGAGGAATCTTGATGAGTGGATGGGAGATCGTAGGTTTACCCCGGATATCACTTCTGTGTCACTGTTAGACAGAGGCACAGTATACTAACCTCGAAAAAGGGCATAGCAAAATAAATTTAAAATGGGTGGCGAAAGCCAAACACATTCTGGCTAGGCTTATAAATGCCCTAGGGCAGATAGCCTAGTATGAACCTATGAACCTATGAACAATTGTGTGCCAAGCTCATTGTAAATGGAGCCACCTATAATGAGCCAGAAGATATAGCAAACCTCTTGGTTGATGAATTCAGCTCCAACTTTACACCTCTCTCCCCCTCAACCTTCCCTCAGGAAATATCATCAAATATAACTCCCCCTTCTATCACTAGGGAACAGGTCCTTAATGCTCTCTCTAAGACCAAGAACACTGCATCAATGGGCCAGACAGTATCCCAGGATGTCCTTGTAAATAGATGAAACATGACCTATCAGGGCCTCTAGAATTACTATTTAACTGTAGCTTCCAGACAGGCTTCATGCCTCATGAATGGAGAAAGGCAACAGTCATCCCTCTACACAAAGGTGGGCCATCTACAGACCCTGGAAACTACTGACCTATAAGTCTCACTAGTCTTATATGTAAAGCCATGGAAAGAATTATCATGGAAATGATCATTAGAGATACAGTAAACCTCCAGACATTGGACTTAACCCAGTTTGGTTTCATCAAGGGCAGATCATGCCTATTACCTGGTGCACTTCTTTGAGAAGGTCACCAAAGCAATGGATGAGGACAAAATTGTTCACACTGCCTTCCTTGACCTGGCCAAGGTATTTGACACAATATGCCACTTGGGCATTGTTGACAAACTCAAGATGTTATGTACAAACCCACATGTCACCCAGTGGATAGCCAACTGGCTCACAGACAGGACCAAGGAAGTTGGAATTGGGGAGTCCACTTCTACAAAGAGGCCAGTCACAGGGATCAGTCCTTGGACCGCTTTTTTTTTGGCATTTATTTCTCAGAAGTCAAAGCCAGTGTCAGTGGTCTGTGGCTGACTAAATTAGCAGATGACTGGAAATTAGGAGCTGTCATTGAATCTCACACTGACACAAATGTTCTCCAGGAGGGGCTGACACAGGCAAACAACTGGTTGTCAGAGTCATTGACTAAAACTAAATGTGAAGAAATGCATAATAGTATCCTTTGGGAAGTCATCCATCCCTGGTAACTATCATATTGACAACACACCCTTAGAGGTGACCCAGTAGTCAGGGACTTAGGGATGCACAAATAGTAATCTAGCCTTTGACCTTCATGGGTCTACATTGGGGAGGAAATCATTCTATGTTGCGCAACTTATAAACAAAGGTATGGCACCAAAGTCCAAGGAAGTCATTGTTCCACTGTATTCAGTATTCATCAGATCTGTCATTGAGTACAAAGCCCCCTTTGGTATGTACCTAACCAGGCATATCCAGCAACTGGAACGTCCAGAGAGGTTCCTCACTAAAAGCATACAGTGTGTAAGTAATATGCCCTATACAGACCGCCTCAAGGTCCTTTCCCTGTATTCTGTCTCCAACAGACTTTTGAGGGGAGATCTATGCCTGGCATACAGGGATTGTCAGACCCCACTCTGGTGGACCTCCTGCATATCTACAAAATAAACAGTACCGGAATTACCCATTCTAAAGGCATAAACCTTGCCAGTGATATAAATTGGACCTTCTGGAGAGATAGGTATGTATCCCCGAGACTATCCCATCTATGGAACAGGCTCCTCATCCATGTGAAGCAGAGTTCCTCCCTAATCTAATTCAAGTGCAACTTGGTCAATTGGATGGGAAACCGGAAATTCATCCCTGGTTTGGCACCTATGTCTCTGATGCAAACAGGTAACCTGTAAATGGTTCATCTAATGTATAATAAGAAGCAATAATGTTATAAATTAGGAGAAGTGTAATGAGATGTAATAACATTATACACTGGGAGAGGTATAATGAGTAGTAGTATCTGTATAGACTGGGAGTGGTGTAATGAGAAGTAATGAGTTTATACATTGGGGAGGTGTAGTGAGAAGTATTAACATTATACACTGGGGTGGGTGTTATGAGTAGTAATAATGTTATACATTGGCAGAAGTGTAATGAGCGGTAATAACATTTTACACTTGTAGGGTGTAATGAGATGTAGTAGCGTTATCCACCAGTAGAGGTGTAATCAGAAGTAATAACCTTATACATTGGCAGACATGTTATGAGAAGTGATAAGATTATACACTGGGAGAGTTGCAATCCAATGAAGTAATGTTATACACTGGGAGAGGTGTAAGGAGAAGTAATAACTTTATACATTGGGAAAGGTGTAATGTGAAGTAATAACTGTACACACTGGGATAAGTGTGATGAGAACTAATAATGTTATACACTGAGAGAGGCATAATGAGATGTAATAACATTATACACTCAGAGAGGTGTAATGAGAATGAATAACCTTATACACTCAAAAAGGTGTAATGAGAAGGAATAATCTTACATACTGGCAGAGGTGTATTGACAAGCAAAAGCATTATATATTGTGAGAGGAGTAAGGGTAAGTAATAGATTTATACATTGGGTAAAGTGTTATGAGAAGTAATCACATTATACACTGGGAGAAGAGTAATGAGAAGTAATAATGTTATACACTGGCAGAGGTGTAATTAGAATTAATAACTTAATACACTGGGAGAGTTGTAATGAGAAATAATAATGTTATGCACTGGGGCAGGTGTAATGGAAAGTAATAACGTTATACTTTGGGAGAGGTGTTATGAGAAGTGATAAAGTTATATATTGGGAGGTGCAATGAGAAGTAATAAAGTTATAGAGTGGGAGAAGGGTAATGAGAAGTAAGAATGTTACACACTGGGAGAGGTGTAATGAGAAGTAATAACAGTGTACAGTGGGAGAGGTGTAATGAGAAGTAATAACATTATACATTCGGAGAGGTGTAATGAGAAGTAACGTTACACACTGGGAGAGGTGTAATGAGAAGTAATAACATTATACATTCGGAGAGGTGTAATGAGAAGTAATAACCTTATACACTGGAAGAGGTGTATTCAGAAGCAAAAAATATATATTATGAGAGGAGTAAAGGTAAATAAGGACATTATACATTGGGTGAAGTGTTATGAGAAGTAATAACATTATACACTGGGAGAAGAGTAATGAGAAGTAACAAAGTTATACTCTGGTAGAGATGTAATGTGAAGTAATAATGTTTACACTGGCAGAGGTATAATGAGAAGTAATAATGTTATACACGCGGAGAGGTGTAACAACAAGTAATAACCGTGTACACTGGGAAAGGTGTAATGAGATGTGAGAAGATTATACACTGGCAGAGGTGTAAAGAGAATTAATAACTTAATACATTGGGAGAGTTGTAATGAGAAGTAATAATGTTATGCACTGGGGCAGGTGTAATGAGAAGTAATAACATTATACTTTAAGAGAGGTGTTATGAGAAGTGATAAAGTTATACACTGGTAGAGGTTCAGTGAGAAGTAATAAAGTTATAAAGTGGGAGAGGTGTAATGAGAAGTAAGAATGTTACACACTGGGAGAGGTGTAATGAGAAGTAATAACAGTGTACAGTGGGAGAGGTGTAATGAAAAGTAATAATGTTATAGATTGGGAGAAGGGTAATCAGAAACGGGAGAGGTGTAATGAGAAGCAAAAACATTATACACTAGGAGAGGTGTAACAGGAAGTAACGTTGTAGACTGGGAGAAGTGTAATGATTAGTAGTAACTATATACACCAGATTGGTATAATGAGAAGTGATAATATTTTACATTTGGAGAGGTGTAATCAGAAGCAGTAACATTATACACTGGGAGAGTTGTAATGAGAAGTAATAACTTTATACATTGGGAGAGGTGTAGTGAGAAGTATTAATGTTATATACTGGGAGAGGTGTAGTGAGAAGTGTTAATGCTATATGCTATAAGAGGTGTAATGAGAACGGATAACACTATAAACTTGGAGAGTATAGTCAGATTTCGTAATGTTATACACTGGTAGGAGTGTAATGAAAAGTGATAACCTTATACATTGGGAAACGTAATGAGAAGTGATAACATTATGCAATGGGAGAGGTGTAATGAGAAATAATAATGTTACACATTTGGAAAGGTGTAATGTGAAGTAATAACCTTATACACTGAGGTAAGTGTAATGAGAAGTAATAACCTTATACTATGGGTGAGATGTAACAAGAAGGGATAACATTATGCACTGGCAGATGTGTAATGCGAATTAATGACATGATCCACTGGGAGAGGTGTAATGAGCAGTAATGACATTATGGACTGGGACAGCTGTAATGAAAACTAATGATGTTAAACTTTAGGAGAGGTGTTATGAGAAGTAATGTTATACAGTGGGATAAATGTAATGAGAAGTAATAATGTTATACACTAGGAGAAGTGTAACGAGCTCTGTGAGGTGTAATGAGAAGTGAGAACATTATACACTGGCACAGGTATAATGAGAATTAATAACATAATACACTGAGAGAGGTGTAATGAAAAGTAATAAAATTATGCACTGGGACAGGTGTAATGAGAAGTAAAACGTTTATACACTGGGAGAGGTGTTATGTGAAGTAATAATGTTATACATTGGGACAGGTATAATGAGAAGTAATAATGTTATGTATTGGGATAGGTGTAATGAGAAACCTTAACGTTATACATTAGGAGAGGTGTAATGAGAAGCAGTAATGTTGCACACTGGGAGAGGTATATAGAAAAATAATGCTGTACACTGGGAAAGGTGTAATGATAAGTGATAACATTATACACTGGCAGAGGTGTAATGAGAAGTGATACCATTAAACAGTGTGAGAGGTGTCATGAGAAGTAATACTGTTATGCATTGGGATAGGTGTAATGAGAAGTAATAACATTATAGACCAGGAGGATGTAGGAGGAAGTAGTAGTGTTATAGATTGGAAGAGGTTGAGAAGTTATAACGTTACAAGCTGGGAGGGGTGTAATAAGAAGTGATAACATTTTACACTTGGAGAGGTGTAATCAGAAGTAGTGTAATGAGAAGTAATGAGTTTGTACATTGGGGAGGTGTAGTGAGAAGTATTAATGTTATACACTGGGAGAGGTGTATTGAGTAGTAGTAACTATATAGACTGGGAGTGGTGTAATGAGAAGTAATGAGTTTGTACATTGGGGAGGTGTAGTGAGAAGTATTAATGTTATACACTGAGAGAGGTGTAATGAGTAGTAGTAACTATATAGACTGGGAGTGATGTAATGAGTTTATACATTGGGGAGGTATAGTGAGAAGTATTAATGTTATACACTGGGAGAGGTGTAATGAGTAGTAGTAACTATATAGACTGGGAGTGGTGTAATGAGAAGTGATAACATTTTACACTTGGAGAGGTGTAATCAGAAGTAGTGTAATGAGAAGTAATGAGTTTGTACATTGGGGAGGTGTAGTGAGAAGTATTAATGGTATACACTGGGAGAGGTGTAATGAGTAGTAGTAACTATATAGACTGGGAGTGGTGTAATGAGAAGTGATAACATTTTACACTTGGAGAGGTGTAATCAGAAGTAGTGTAATGAGAAGTAATGAGTTTATACAATGGGGAGGTGTAGTTAGAAGTATTAACGTTATACACTGGGGAGGGGTGTGGTGAGTAGTAATTATATTATACACTGGTAGAAGTGTAATCAGAAGTAATAACCTTATACATTGGGAGACATAATGAGAAGTGATAAAATTATACAGTGGGAGTGGTGTAACCCAAAGTAATGTTATACACTGGGGGAAGTGTAAGGAGAAGTAATAACATTATACATAGGGAAAGGTGTAGTGTGAAGCAAGAACTTTACACACTGGGATAAGTGTAATGAGAACTAATAATGTTTTCTCCTTGGGGAGGTATTATGAGAAGTAATAATGTTATACACTCAGAGAGGTGTAATGACAAGTAATTGTATACGCTGGCAAAGGTATAATGAGAAGTGAGGAGATTATACGCCGGCAGAGGTGTAATGAGAATCAATAACTTGATACACTGAGTTGTAATAAAAAGTAATAACATTATGCAATATTATATAACGTTATACTTGGGAGAGATGTTACAAGAAGTGATAAAGTTATACACTGGGAGAGCTACAATGAGAAGTAATATCATTATAGACTGGGAGAGGTGTAATGAGAAGTAAGAATGTTACACTCTGGGAGAGGTGTAATGAGAAGTTGTAACATTGTACAGTGGGAGAGGTATAATGAGAAGTAATAATGTTATACACTGGGAGAGGTGGAATGAGAAGGAATAATGTACACTAGGGGATGGGGTAATGCAAAGTAATAACATTTTACATTAGGAGAGCTGTAATGAGAAGTGTAGTGGTGCAGTGGTTAGCGTTGTCGCCTCACAGCAAGAGGTTCTCCGGTTCAATTCTTGGCTAGAGTGCCTTCTGTGTGGCATGTCCTCCCCGAGGTTGAGTGATGTTTAATGACATGTAGGTAGGTGCCTTCTTTGAAGGTTGGGCATTGGGCTGGCACCTCAGCACCGTAAAAAATCCACTGCCAATCATTAGCGGACCGGAGTTCTGCTGTGGTGACCCCTAACTGGGAAAAGCCAAAAGACAGTTTTAGAGCTGTAATGAGAAGTGATAACATTATACAGGGGAGGGGTGTAATGAGAAGCTAAACATATACTGGGAGAGGTGTAAGGATAAGTAATAATGTTTTACATTGGGAGAAGTGTATTGAGGTGTAATAAATTTATACACTGGGAGATGTGTAATGAGAAGTGATAACATGATAAATTGGGAGAGGTGTAATGAGACGTGATAACTGCACATTGTCGGAGGTGTAATAAAATGTAATAGTGTTGTACATTGGGAGAGGTGTAATGGGAAGTAATAACATTATACAAAGGGAGTGGTATAATGAGAAATGATAACAGCATACATCCAGCGAGATGTAATAACATTATACAGTGGGAGAGGTGTAATGAGACGTTATAATGTTATAGACTGGGAGAGGTGTAATGAGACATAATGATGTTATACACTGGGAGAGGTGTATTGAGACGTAATAATGTTATACACTGGAAGAGGTCTAATGAGATGTGGTAACATTATTCACTTGGAGAGGAGTAATGAGAAGTAATAACATTATACACTGGGATAGGTGTAATGAGAAGTAAGAACGTTATGCAGTAGTGGAGGTGTAAAAAGAAGTAATAAGGGTATACATTGGGAGTAATATAATGAGAAGTAATAATGTTGTACATTGGGAGAGGTGTAATGAGAAGTAATAACGTTATACACTGGGGGAGGTATAATGAGAAGGAAAAATGTTATACTTTGGGAGAGGTGTAATGAGAACTAAAGTTATACATTGGGAGAGGTGTAATGAGAAGTAATAACATAGATTGGGATAGGTGTAATGAGAAGTAAGAACGTTATGCAGTAGTGGAAGTGTAACAAGAAGTAATAAGGGTATACACTGGGAGTAGTATACTGAGAAGTAATAATGTAAATTGGGAGAGGTGTAATGAGAAGTAATAACATTATACACTGGGAGAGGTGTAATGAGAAGTAAGAATGTTATGCAGTAGTGGAGGTGTAACAAGAAGTAATAAGGGTATACACTGGGAGTAGTATAATGAGAAGTAATAATGTTGTACATTGGGAGAGGTGTAATGAGAAGTAAGAACGTTATGCATTAGTGGAGGTGTAACAAGAAGTAATAAGGGTATACACTGGGAGTAGTATAATGAGAAGTAATAATGTTATACTTTGGGAGAGGTGTAATGAGAAGTAAAGTTATACATTGGGGGAGGTGTAATGAGAAGTGATGACGTTATACACTGGGAAAGGTGTAATGATTAATAATAAAGTACACTGGGAGAGGGGTAATGAGAGGTAATAGTGTTATATCTATATCACTTTGTCAAAAGCTGAATTGAGTAAATCCCTGTTCATCGAACTCAGTTCAGGGAAAGCTCATTTAAGTGAACCATCGTTTCAGCAGAGTTTGTGAGGGAAAGGATGTGGTTGCCCTTCATCAAGAATTTGTGCTTTTCCCCACCGTACTGTGATTTTGGAGTTGGTATAGTTGGTTAGGGAGATGTGGGGGGTGAAGCCCCCCACTTAGCAGAGTTTTAAATTTTTTTGTGTTTTTCATGGTTGGTGGCTGGTCCACTACTTTTTTTTTCTTGGAAAATTTCCACTGAAACAATTGTTTGCTTAATTGAGCTTTTGCTGAACTGAGTTCGATAAATAGTGATTCGCTCAATTAAGCTTTTGACAAAGTGATATAGACCTCATTAGGAGGGGTGTAATGAGAAGTAATGTCATTATACACTGCGGGAGGTGTAATGAGAAGTAATGACATTATACACTGCGAGAGGTGTAATGAGAAGAAGTAAAATTATATACTGGGAGAGGTTTAATGAGGAGTAATAACATTATGCACTGGGAGAGGTGTAATGAGAAGAAATAACATTAAACACTGGGGGAGGTTTAATGAGGAGTAATAACGTTATGCGCCAGGAGAATTGCAATGCGAAGTGATAACATAAACTGGCAGAGGTGTAATGAGAAGTAATAACATTATGCACTGGGAGAGGTGTAATGAGAAGAAGTAAAATTATATACTGGGAGAGGTTTAATGAGGAGTAATAATGTTATGCGCCAGGAGAATTGCAATGACTAGTGATAACATTATAAACTGGCAGAGGTGTAATGAGAAATAATAACATTATACACTGTGAGAGATGTAATGAGAAGAAATAACATTAAACACTGGGAGACGTGTAATGAGAAGCAATAACATTATACACTTGGAGAGGTGTAATAAGATGTAATAAATTTATACAGTGGGAGAGGTGTAATGAGAAGTAATAATATTACACACTGGGAGAGGTTTAATGAAAAGTGATAACATTGTACACTGGAAGAGGTGTAATGAGAATTGGTAATATTATACATTGGGAGAGGTGTCATGAGAAATAATAACGTTATACCCTTGTAGAGATGTGATGAGAAGCAATAACAGTATACACAGAGAGGTAGAATGAGAAGTAATAACATTGTACACTGGATGAGGTGTAATGAAAAATAATAATGTTATACACTGGGAGAGGTGTAATGAGAAGCGATAACATTATACATTAGGAGAGGTGTAGTGAGGCGTGATAACATTATGCACTCAGAGAGGTGTAGTGAGAAGTGATGACATTATATACTGAGAGGCGTGTAGTGAAAACATTATACACTGGGAGAGATTTAATGAGAAGTAATAACGTTATACGCTGTGAGAGGTATAATGAGAAGTAATAACATTATACACGTTGAGAGGTGTAATGAGAAGTAATAATAATATACACTTGGAGAGGTGTAATGAGAAGTAATAATGTTATACACTGGGAGAGGTGTAATGAGAAGTGATAACATTATACACTGGGAGAGTTGTAATGAGAAGTAATAATGTTATACACTGGGAGAGGTGTAATGAGAAGTGATAACATTATACACTGGGAGAGGTGTAATGAGAAGTAATAATGTTATACACTGGGAGAGGTAATAGTGTTATATCTATATCACTTTGTCAAAAGCTGAATTGAGTAAATCCCTGTTCATCGAACTCAGTTCAGGGAAAGCTCATTTAAGTGAACCATCGTTTCAGCAGAGTTTGTGAGGGAAAGGATGTGGTTGCCCTTCATCAAGAATTTGTGCTTTTCCCCACCGTACTGTGATTTTGGAGTTGGTATAGTTGGTTAGGGGGATGTGGGGGGTGAAGCCCCCCACTTAGCAGAGTTTTAAATTTTTTTGTGTTTTTCATGGTTGGTGGCTGGTCCACTACTTTTTTTTTCTTGGAAAATTTCCACTGAAACAATTGTTTGCTTAATTGAGCTTTTGCTGAACTGAGTTCGATAAATAGTGATTCGCTCAATTAAGCTTTTGACAAAGTGATATAGACCTCATTAGGAGGGGTGTAATGAGAAGTAATGACATTATACACTGCGGGAGGTGTAATGAGAAGTAATGACATTATACACTGCGAGAGGTGTAATGAGAAGAAGTAAAATTATATACTGGGAGAGGTTTAATGAGGAGTAATAACATTATGCACTGGGAGAGGTGTAATGAGAAGAAATAACATTAAACACTGGGGGAGGTTTAATGAGGAGTAATAACGTTATGCGCCAGGAGAATTGCAATGCGAAGTGATAACATAAACTGGCAGAGGTGTAATGAGAAGTAATAACATTATGCACTGGGAGAGGTGTAATGAGAAGAAGTAAAATTATATACTGGGAGAGGTTTAATGAGGAGTAATAATGTTATGCGCCAGGAGAATTGCAATGACTAGTGATAACATTATAAACTGGCAGAGGTGTAATGAGAAATAATAACATTATACACTGTGAGAGATGTAATGAGAAGAAATAACATTAAACACTGGGAGACGTGTAATGAGAAGCAATAACATTATACACTTGGAGAGGTGTAATAAGATGTAATAAATTTATACAGTGGGAGAGGTGTAATGAGAAGTAATAATGTTACACACTGGGAGAGGTTTAATGAAAAGTGATAACATTGTACACTGGAAGAGGTGTAATGAGAATTGGTAATATTATACATTGGGAGAGGTGTCATGAGAAATAATAATGTTATACCCTTGTAGAGATGTGATGAGAAGCAATAACAGTATACACAGAGAGAGGTAGAATGAGAAGTAATAACATTGTACACTGGATGAGGTGTAATGAAAAATAATAATGTTATACACTGGGAGAGGTGTAATGAGAAGCGATAACATTATACATTAGGAGAGGTGTAGTGAGACGTGATAACATTATGCACTCAGAGAGGTGTAGTGAGAAGTGATGACATTATATACTGAGAGACGTGTAGTGAAAACATTATACACTGGGAGAGATTTAATGAGAAGTAATAACGTTATACGCTGTGAGAGGTATAATGAGAAGTAATAACATTATACACGTTGAGAGGTGTAATGAGAAGTAATAATAATATACACTTGGAGAGGTGTAATGAGAAGTAATAATGTTATACACTGGGAGAGGTGTAATGAGAAGTGATAACATTATACACTGGGAGAGTTGTAATGAGAAGTAATAATGTTATACACTGGGAGAGGTGTAATGAGAAGTGATAACATTATACACTGGGAGAGGTGTAATAAGAAGTAATAATGTTATACACTGGGAGAGGTAATAGTGTTATATCTATATCACTTTGTCAAAAGCTGAATTGAGTAAATCCCTGTTCATCGAACTCAGTTCAGGGAAAGCTCATTTAAGTGAACCATCGTTTCAGCAGAGTTTGTGAGGGAAAGGATGTGGTTGCCCTTCATCAAGAATTTGTGCTTTTCCCCACCATACTGTGATTTTGGAGTTGGTATAGTTGGTTAGGGAGATGTGGGGGGTGAAGCCCCCCACTTAGCAGAGTTTTAAATTTTTTTGTGTTTTTCATGGTTGGTGGCTGGTCCACTACTTTTTTTTTCTTGGAAAATTTCCACTGAAACAATTGTTTGCTTAATTGAGCTTTTGCTGAACTGAGTTCGATAAATAGTGATTCGCTCAATTAAGCTTTTGACAAAGTGATATAGACCTCATTAGGAGGGGTGTAATGAGAAGTAATGACATTATACACTGCGGGAGGTGTAATGAGAAGTAATGACATTATACACTGCGAGAGGTGTAATGAGAAGAAGTAAAATTATATACTGGGAGAGGTTTAATGAGGAGTAATAACATTATGCACTGGGAGAGGTGTAATGAGAAGAAATAACATTAAACACTGGGGGAGGTTTAATGAGGAGTAATAACGTTATGCGCCAGGAGAATTGCAATGCGAAGTGATAACATAAACTGGCAGAGGTGTAATGAGAAGTAATAACATTATGCACTGGGAGAGGTGTAATGAGAAGAAGTAAAATTATATACTGGGAGAGGTTTAATGAGGAGTAATAATGTTACGTGCCAGGAGAATTGCAATGACTAGTGATAACATTATAAACTGGCAGAGGTGTAATGAGAAATAATAACATTATACACTGTGAGAGATGTAATGAGAAGAAATAACATTAAACACTGGGAGACGTGTAATGAGAAGCAATAACATTATACACTTGGAGAGGTGTAATAAGATGTAATAAATTTATACAGTGGGAGAGGTGTAATGAGAAGTAATAATGTTACACACTGGGAGAGGTTTAATGAAAAGTGATAACATTGTACACTGGAAGAGGTGTAATGAGAATTGGTAATATTATACATTGGGAGAGGTGTCATGAGAAATAATAACGTTATACCCTTGTAGAGATGTGATGAGAAGCAATAACAGTATACACAGAGAGAGGTAGAATGAGAAGTAATAACATTGTACACTGGATGAGGTGTAATGAAAAATAATAATGTTATACACTGGGAGAGGTGTAATGAGAAGCGATAACATTATACATTAGGAGAGGTGTAGTGAGACGTGATAACATTATGCACTCAGAGAGGTGTAGTGAGAAGTGATGACATTATATACTGAGAGACGTGTAGTGAAAACATTATACACTGGGAGAGATTTAATGAGAAGTAATAACGTTATACGCTGTGAGAGGTATAATGAGAAGTAATAACATTATACACGTTGAGAGGTGTAATGAGAAGTAATAATAATATACACTTGGAGAGGTGTAATGAGAAGTAATAATGTTATACACTGGGAGAGGTGTAATGAGAAGTGATAACATTATACACTGGGAGAGTTGTAATGAGAAGTAATAATGTTATACACTGGGAGAGGTGTAATGAGAAGTGATAACATTATACACTGGGAGAGGTGTAATGAGAAGTAATAATGTTATACACTGGGAGAGGTAATAGTGTTATATCTATATCACTTTGTCAAAAGCTGAATTGAGTAAATCCCTGTTCATCGAACTCAGTTCAGGAAAGCTCATTTAAGTGAACCATCGTTTCAGCAGAGTTTGTGAGGAAAGGATGTGGTTGCCCTTCATCAAGAATTTGTGCTTTTCCCCACCGTACTGTGATTTTGGAGTTGGTATAGTTGGTTAGGGGGATGTGGGGGTGAAGCCCCACTTAGCAGAGTTTTAAATTTTTGTGTTTTTCATGGTTGGTGGCTGGTCCACTACTTTTTCTTGGAAAATTTCCACTGAAACAATTGTTTGCTTAATTGAGCTTTTGCTGAACTGAGTTCGATAAATAGTGATTCGCTCAATTAAGCTTTTGACAAAGTGATATAGACCTCATTAGGAGGGGTGTAATGAGAAGTAATGACATTATACACTGCGGGAGGTGTAATGAGAAGTAATGACATTATACACTGCGAGAGGTGTAATGAGAAGAAGTAAAATTATATACTGGGAGAGGTTTAATGAGGAGTAATAACATTATGCACTGGGAGAGGTGTAATGAGAAGAAATAACATTAAACACTGGGGGAGGTTTAATGAGGAGTAATAACGTTATGCATCAGGAGAATTGCAATGCGAAGTGATAACATAAACTGGCAGAGGTGTAATGAGAAGTAATAACATTATGCACTGGGAGAGGTGTAATGAGAAGAAGTAAAATTATATACTGGGAGAGGTTTAATGAGGAGTAATAATGTTATGCGCCAGGAGAATTGCAATGACTAGTGATAACATTATAAACTGGCAGAGGTGTAATGAGAAATAATAACATTATACACTGTGAGAGATGTAATGAGAAGAAATAACATTAAACACTGGGAGACGTGTAATGAGAAGCAATAACATTATACACTTGGAGAGGTGTAATAAGATGTAATAAATTTATACAGTGGGAGAGGTGTAATGAGAAGTAATAATGTTACACACTGGGAGAGGTTTAATGAAAAGTGATAACATTGTACACTGGAAGAGGTGTAATGAGAATTGGTAATATTATACATTGGGAGAGGTGTCATGAGAAATAATAACGTTATACCCTTGTAGAGATGTGATGAGAAGCAATAACAGTATACACAGAGAGAGGTAGAATGAGAAGTAATAACATTGTACACTGGATGAGGTGTAATGAAAAATAATAATGTTATACACTGGGAGAGGTGTAATGAGAAGCGATAACATTATACATTAGGAGAGGTGTAGTGAGACGTGATAACATTATGCACTCAGAGAGGTGTAGTGAGAAGTGATGACATTATATACTGAGAGACGTGTAGTGAAAACATTATACACTGGGAGAGATTTAATGAGAAGTAATAACGTTATACGCTGTGAGAGGTATAATGAGAAGTAATAACATTATACACGTTGAGAGGTGTAATGAGAAGTAATAATAATATACACTTGGAGAGGTGTAATGAGAAGTAATAATGTTATACACTGGGAGAGGTGTAATGAGAAGTGATAACATTATACACTGGGAGAGGTGTAATGAGAAGTAATAATGTTATACACTGGGAGAGGTGTAATGAGAAGTGATAACATTATACACTGGGAGAGGTGTAATGAGAAGTAATAATGTTATACACTGGGAGAGGTACAATGAGAAGTGATAAATGCAGAGGTGTAATGGGAAGTGGTAACATTACACACTAGGAGAGGTGTAATGAGAAGTAATAAAGTTATATACTGGGAGAGGTGTAATGAGACTTAATAATGTGATACACTGAGAGAGGTGTAATGAGAAGTGATAACATTATACATTGGGAGAGGTGTAATGAGAAGTGATAACATTATACACTGGGAGAGATGTAAAGAGAAGTAATAGTGTTGTACACTGGGAGAGGTGTAATGAGAAGTAATAGTGTTGTACATTAGAGAGGTGTAATGAGAAGTGATAACATTATACATTGGGAGAGGTGTAATGAGACTTAATAATGTGATACACTGAGATAGGTGTAATGAGAAGTGATAACATTATACATTGGGAGAGGTGTAATGAGAAGTGATAACATTATACACTGGGAGAGATGTAAAGAGAAGTAATAGTGTTGTACACTGTGAGAGGTGTAATCAGAAGTAATAGTGTTGTACATCAGAGAGGTGTAATGAGAAGTGATAACATTATACATTGGGAGAGGTGTAATGAGAAGTGATAACATTATACATTGGGAGAGGTGTAATGAGAAGTAATAATGTTATACACTGGGAGAGGTGTAATGAAACGTAATAACGTTACACATTTGGACAGGAATCATGAGTAGTTTGCTTTCTCAAATCCTGAAATTTCATATTCCTTGAGTTTTAACAAAAGAAAGGATATAGAATGAAATATACTCCACTTTTATCTTATTTCTGCAGCCATTCATCTTGAAAAAGATGAAAGACATTTGTTTGCTTTGTTAATATCATGGTGGGGTGCTTGAGAGGGTGGAAAAAAAGGAATTGAGAGTTATGTGTTTATCTCTGAGGTAGTCCTCCGATTATGCCTCTAGCTCGAATGTGAAAGTTATATTAGTAGAAACATCTAGTTCAGATGAATGAGTGAATGAAACTTTATTAAATTGCTTACTCACGGAACAATTTACATGATAAATAGAGTAATAAGTAATACATAATCCAAAAATACTACAATGATGAGAAGTCGTAAAATAGTTTGGCAAGCAGTATTTACTAATACAAGATTTTCATGAATGTGTTTATTTTACTGAATATGTTTATACATAACTATTATTTAAAAAAAAAAATCTACCTTAATGCATATTTTGAAACTAAAATGGAAGCAACAATTTTCAGTTGGTTAAGGCTGCAAATGTGACATATGAAATCTTCAGACACTGGACCCCTCCCAGTTCAGTTTCATCAGTGGTAGGTCACACCCACTAAACCCAGTGGACTACTTTGAGAAGGCCACTTGAGCCATGGATGTCATTGTTTCACAGCCTGCGGTCACTACATCTGACCTTGATATTGCAGGAGCTTTGTCACAAAGTCTTTCATCTACAAGCTTACTAAGAGTTTTGTCATTGTTTCATAGACTGTGGCTTCTAAATCTGACCCAATATTACAAGTGCTCTGTCAAAAAGCCCTACAACTACAAGTTTACTGAGAATAATGTCATTGTTTCATGTAAGCATATTTATCTTGATGAACCTATTTATCTTGATGAACCTTGCTGCAGATTACCTTTAATCACTTAAAAACATGCCTACTATGTGACTGAAAGTCTCAGTGAAACAGTTAATGCAGTCTAAGGACCTCTAACTAAGTTGGCCACTATCCCCTTTTGCTTGACCAGTAAACTAGTAAACTCTACTGCATATGCCAGTTATTTATTCTCAGGAACTGACAGACAACCTGTTTTACTTGCATCTTTTTATAAATTGCTTTGCTCTGTTGTTCAGTGAGTTTTATATACAGCTCAACATATCACATCCCATTTAGACATTGCAGGAGAATAAAGTGGCTTTTACATGTCACATGCTAATAATTAGTACATAGTTTGCTCAAAAAGGCAGGAATTGTAAACTTTCATAACAGCTTCTTCCCATTGTCCTTTTTCTTGCCAGTTTAAAGAACAAGACATTTCCTCCTGTCAATTCTGAAGCGTAATTTGAAAGACGTTGCAGCAATGTTAGGTATTTTCTTGTTTTGCTTTCTGTAGCAGAAAAAGAGATAGTAGTGGAATGTGGACAGGCAGGATACCTTAAAACAGGCTGTGCCTTTTTGACGACACACACTCCTAAGTGTAGCAGGAAGTGATTGCTTGTGCCGGGGCTCTCTTGTTTTAAGAACAAGCTGAAAGCTCTGGAGTAGATGAAATCATGGCCACTTTCACATTTGGTGATAGACATATCTTTCTGAAAAAGACAAATAGGTAAGTGAACGTCCACTTATGAGGATTACTTGAATCATGATCTCTGCCTCTGTGTTGTAGCATTTTAGGACAGGTGTGTGTGTGTGTGTGTGTGTGTGTGTGTGTGTGTGTGTGTGTGTGTGTGTGTGTGTGTCTGTCTATGAATTTTTTGGCATAGGAAGTATAGTGCAGACCATCTCATTTTCTTTAAGTTCTAAATCACTTGTCATCACCTTTTCTTTTGCCTCTTTCTTTCAACAAGTATTAAAATTTGAGATAGGAATTGTACCTTACCAGTCATTAAATTACAGTTCATCATATCAAAGCAATATTGCACAACTTGACAAGGTGCTTGGAAATGTTATTGCACGTGTGTGTGTGTGTGTGTGTGTGTGTGTGTGTGTGTGTGTGTGTGTGTGTGTGTGTGTGTGTGTGTGAGTGTGAGTGAGAAGGTGAAGGAGATACCTAAAGGATTAAATAAGGTTCATTCACAAAGATAAAAAACAGTTGGGGTTGGACTGGGTGCAGACATGATGGAGTGGAGATGGTATGCAATATGAGTAAGAGATGGATTTGAAAATACATGCGGACAAGCATAACTGCATGTAAGGAGAAGGCATGAGGGGAAGTGCCAGGGACCTGTCAGTCATACAAGGATCCCATTCGTACTGTAACTAGGGACAGCCGTCTGACTATGTGGGTTAAACTGTCCTTATCGATCAATGAAATTAATTCCGTGTGCCTTAATTCCCAATAATGTCCCAAATGTTTCAGGCAGGTATGACTACATGTATGATAAACAGTCTGCTTTTTCAGTTCACTCTGAATATTTGTTGTATTCCAAGTGTAAGTGTCTCTTTCTTTTGAGAGGTCCACGCTACTATAAAATAAATATTTTCTGTTTCATTTACATAGCAAGTGAATGGCATTCTTTATTTTTGTTGCATTTGGTTTGTACAATGGTTTATTTTCTTGTTTTGGTTTTCCTTGTGTAGGAAAAAACTGGATTATAGCTATTGATGGTTTATGCCACTGCTTCTCTCAACAATATCTTTTTTGTGTGTGCCACTGGATATTGTGAATTTCATGATAAGGAATTATTTTTTGAGAATTACAATGCAGCTGAAAGGATCATGCAGTCTGTGACAATAATTCCACTGGGACGTCACTTTGGAATTATTGACTTGTAATATATTTTGTTGCCTTCTCCACTGAGACCCCTGCCCCCGAGTAGTTGCAACCTTTTTTCTAATCTATTGATTACCTACAGCACTGCAGGGTCTGCTATGCCAGTCAGGCAACGAAGGGCATGGAAGTAAGGGATCACTTATGCAGTAATAACAAATAATTTTACCTGCTCCTCTCACTGCTTTCCTTCAAGGATGTCACACAATTTGCCTCTCATTTTTTCATTGATTTTGTGTCTACCCTTGAAGTTTCTTACACTTTCCTTTACTTTCAGTACACAGTTGTAATACATCAATCAATTACTTAGTTTGAAGTGTTTATATCTAAGCACTCCAGAAATTATTGAATAATTTATAAATATTTGCAGTCCTTACTCCTAAGGGTTATGTTTCTTTAGAATACTTGACTTCCCCTGACTTTCTCCAGTATTGTACCATCTGATACTGGTTTCAAACCTAGACTGCAGATTTCTGGGTACTTACACTGTTGGTGATTAGAATCAGGGTTATAGCTTTATTATGAGCAGGGCCTTAGACATATAGCTGTATAGCTTTTAGCATACAGCATCATTCCCTACAACCATGCAAGGCTGAATGCTGATTCATTTTGCTTCGCTAAACACTGTAATGATATTAACGACTGAGGCTGTATTAGAAAACATCCTTGATTACAGAAAGGGTAACCAGCCAGTTTGATGCCGATACTGAAATCCTGAATTTCAGTTTTTCAAAATTCTATGCCCGAAAGCTTTAAATCTCGAAACACCAGAAGCACAAAATTTAAAATTGCGAACCTACACTACAAATACACCACACACACACACACACACACACACACACACACACACACACACACACACACACACACACGCAATGTTCCCCCACAATCAAACATACAAACCTACACTGCCCCCCTACACCCCCCTACTTATATATACTAACTTCAAAATCGCACAATCACACACACAAGGGTAACTCACACCCACACATTTCACAGCCCCTTGCACACACACATCACAGCCAAAACACACACACTAACATACACTAAAGCCCTTAAACTACA
This sequence comes from Protopterus annectens, assembly GCF_019279795.1. Classification (NCBI taxonomy): domain Eukaryota; kingdom Metazoa; phylum Chordata; order Ceratodontiformes; family Protopteridae; genus Protopterus; species Protopterus annectens. The sequence continues at coordinate 107,088,266 of NC_056747.1, forward strand.
CACTCATACATACTTACCTGAACTTACACCTATCCATTCACACACCACAACACCAGAAGCTCCGAACTTCGGGATTTTGAATTTCGCGCTTCTGGTGTTTCGCGATTTAAAGCTTTCGGGCATAGAATTTCAGAATACTGAAATTCGAGATTTCAGTATTTCAGGATTCTCAAGTTAACCCACACACACACACACACACACACACACACACACATACACACACACACACACACACACACACACACATATATATATATATATATATATATATATATATATATATATATATATATATATAAATGGCTTACCATCAAAATATTCATAGGTTCATAGGTTCATAGGTTTATACTAGGCTATCTGCCCTAAGGCATTTATAAGCCTAGCCCAAAGTTTTGTGGCTTACACCACCCCTTATGTTAAAAAATACTGTGCCCATTAGTTTGTTGTGCCTCTGTCCAGCAGTGACACAGAGATGATTCCCAGGGTAAACCTACGATCTCCCATCCACCGGTCAAGATTTCTCTTGAACAGAGCCAGCGAGGTGCTCTGCCTCACGTGGACCGGGATTTTATTCCACAGCATAGGGAGTCTCTGGGTGACAAATCTATCCCTCCAGCATGTCCTATTTATATCCGTGCTAAGGTTTAAGTCACTTGCTCTAGTGGATCTGGTAGATTTGGATATTTTGAGGTGGAGCATGTCCATTAATTCCGGGTTGGACATGGCCTTGTATGTCAGGCACATGTCACCTCTGAGCAGGCGGTATGCGACTGAATAGAGTTGGAGTTTCTTCAGTCTGGCAGCATATGACAGATTTTGGAGTCCCTTTATCCTTTTGGTGAGGAACTTTTGGGGTCTCTCCAATTGCTGCAGGTGTCGGGTGAGATACATCCCGAATGGGGCATTGTACTCGATCATTGGTCTGATAAGTGAAGAGTACAGGGGAACAATGACCTCACTTGATCTGGATGTGAATCCCTTCATGATCAGGTGGGCAATGTAGAAGGTCTTTCTAACCACTTTAGCAATGTGAGTGTCAAAAGAAAGGCCACTGTCAACCTGGGTCCCCAGGTCCCTGATAACCTCTTCTGTGCTTAATGGATTGCCACCTATATGGTAGCTTGGGGTTACCTTGTTTTTCCCGAAGGGTATGACTATACATTTTTTGGCATTTAACTTCAGGCCATGGCTCTGGCACCAGTTATCAGTTTCCGTGAGACCCCTCTGAAGGATATGTGTGTCCGATGTACTTTCCACTATGGCGCCCAGTTTGCAGTCATCTGCAAACTTTGTCAGCCATAGTCCTCCTATGTTTTCCTGTACTTCTGAGAAGTAGATGCCGAACAACAGGGGGCCAAGGACTGAGCCCTGTGGGACACCACTTATGACCGGCTTGGAGTCTGACATGGCGCCAGCAACTCTAACCCTGTGGGTTCTGTCCTTTAGCCAGTTTGCAACCCATCTTGTGACATATGGGTTTACATTTAAGCTGGTAAGTTTCTCTATAATACCCGAGTGGGGTATTGTGTCGAAAGCTTTTGCAAGGTCAAGGTAGGCTGTATGGACTGCCTTTCCCTCATCAATGGCCTTGGTGACTGTTTCGAAGAAGTCGACCAAATTCAAAAGGCATGATCTGCCCTTGACAAAGCCAAACTGGGCCGGGTCCAATGTCTGCAAGTCCCCTATGTCTTTGTTTATGAGTTCCATTATGATCCTCTCCATAGCTGGGGCGGTAATTACCAGGGTCCGTAGAGGTACCACCTTTGTGGAGTGGGACCACAGTTGCCGTAAGCCACTCCTTGGGCACGTATCCTGTGGTAAGGCTAAGATTAAAAAGCTGCCTTATATGCGGGTTTAGTTCCTCGTTGAGTTTGTGTAGCACACAGCCAGGGACACCATCCAGTCCCATTGATGCTGTGTTTTTAGCTTTAGAGAGAGCAGCTTTCACCTGCGCATTTGAGATGTCTGGGAGGCTACACTCCGCTGGGATAGTCATCTCTCCTTTTGGGGGGGAGAGGGGGGTGAAGTTTGCACTGAACCTGTCTGCCAGTATGTTGGCAAAGTCTGTGGGTTCAGTGATTTTTTGTATCATTTTGGACTAATTCTGCGCATATCTGGGAGTTTCCACCCAGGTTTCTAACATAGCTGAAGAAGGCCTTATGATTGTCTTTTGAATCTATTGCAATTTTTCTCTCAAAGTTGGCCTTGGATGATTTTATGAGTGCTCTAATTTTTTACTAATAATGATCAAGGGTGTCTTCTCTTTTATGGATTTTGCTCTATCATGTAACAGCTTTCTCCTCTTATTGTAAAGTTTGTTTATGGCTGGGGTCCACCAGACTGGACGTTTGCCCTTGGTGGAAAGAGTCTTGGTTTTATTAGGGATTGCCTGATCCATGCAGTCCTGGAGGTGTTCGTAGAAGGCATTTGTAAGGGCTTCCGCAGCTTGGGTTGTGGTTTCCACTGGCTCGGGGGCCTTGAGGGATACCACACCAGTCTTGAGTAGTGTGAAGTTTGCTTTAGAGAAGTTCTTCACTGTGGTCTTTTTTGTTTGGCGTGGGGGCGGGATGTGGATTTCCAGTGAGATAAGTTTGTGATCTGATCTCACCAATGAGGGATATACTTCCGGTGTGGAGCATTTTGTCCCCATGTTTGTGATGATGAGATCTAGTATATTTTCTCCTCTTGTGGGAACGGTGACTAGTTGTTCCATGGCATTTGAATTTATGAACTCCAGGAACCTTTGGGCTAGAAAGTTGGGGCTTGAGTAATGTTCCCAGTCTATATTCGGGTAGTTGAAGTCACCCAATATAATGGTGTTTGGAGATGCATTTATACCCTCCAGTGTCTTCAGGAAGGCTGTGTGGGGTTTCTGAGTTTGAGAGGGTGGCCTGTAGCATGCTACAAATTGTAGAGCAGTTTTGCCTATGGTTAATTGCACCTGGATGGTTTCCGATGCTTTGTGTGTTGCCACCAACCTGGAGGTGTGGGTATCCTTGATGAATATGGATACACCCCCTCCTTTTGTGGTGTGGTCCGGGTTTTTGGGGCCGGAACGCATGATATGAGGTAAAACCTGATAGTGCCGGGGTGCTCTCAGGAGTCTTGAACCAGGTTTCAGTCACAGCACAGACATCGATGTTCTCCATACTGAGAAGGGCCTCGAGTGCATGCATTTTGAGATTTAGACTTCTGGCATTGAGCAGCATTACCCTTAGTTTCTTCCCATTTTTTTTCTAGGGTGGTAGGTTTAGAATTTGAGCCTTGCCTAAAAAAGGCACTATGGGGGTGGCAAGAGCCTTAGCCAATATCCGGAATCCCAGGGGTGACAGGTGCAAGCCGTCCCTTGCGAAGCAGTGTGGCTTGTCAAGCATGTCATCCCAGGCAGACAGACACTGGATCCCCTTTGAATGACACCAGAAATTAAGCCAATTGTTAAAGCTGATCATCTTGTCTCTATATTGTGGCATCAGTCTTGGTGAAGGAAGGATACTGCTCAGGGTCATACCTGCCTGGGCTACATAATCAGAGAGCTCCTCTATGTCTCTTTTCATGTAGTCCAGGGAGGTACGTCTCAGGTCGTTCACACCAGCATGGACAATGACTGTGTCATATTTGTACTTGCTGTGGAGTGACCCGAGTGCTTGTGTTATGTGGTGGATTCTAGCGCCCGATAGGCAGCTTACTGTGACCCTCTCCTTGTTCAGCCTAGTGAGTGGGACGTCAGTGTGTCTGACTATGGAGTCACCTATGACAAGTATGTTTGGTGTTGTATTTAGCCTTAAGGGCTGTGACTGCTTTGCACACTGATTTTGTGGTTTATGTGTTGCCTGTGGTGTGTCATGAGGTGGCAGTTGCTTGGATGTCTGCTTTGGAGGCCTCTGCTGTTTGGGTAAATTTTTGCTCAGAGCCTCCGAGTATGACTTTGTGTGTTTATGTGTTTGATTCCTTGTTGTGATAGCTTTATGTGAGACTGGTTTTGTGGTGTGTGTAGTTGCCTTCTCCGCCTGTCTGGTCTTGCCAGTCCTGAGTTGAGAGAGCTCAGCCTCCAGTTTGGCTAAATAGCTGCATCTCTCGCAAGTATTTGTGTTATGTGGGAGGAGGAGAGGGTTGTCAGTGTACATGAGGCAATTGTAACATTGCCTCAAAATTCCCAAATTCACCAACTGGACAGGAGAGGACGCCAGCATCTGGCCCTTCGACATGCTAGAGAAATTTAGAAGTTAGGGGTGTAACTGAATAAGAGAGGACTTAGTAAGGAAGTGGGTACTCCTGGGGGTTTGCTAGTGAGGGACTTTGTATAATACAGAAGTGCTAAACCTGAAAAGAAGATGCTTTTAAGACAAGTAAAAGCTTTTAGGAACAAGTGCTGCGCTTTTTAGTTAAGGGATATACTGTTTAGATTACTAGTAGAGCAGTTCTAAGGGAAAAATGAAGAACAGACTTTATGGAGCCAGAAAAAGTTTAACCTTGTTAAACCAGCGCTGCCCGATGCTGCTCTAGTGGCAACTCCACGCTAAATCGCGCTAAAGCACTCTAAAGCGTGCTTGATAGCAGGGGCTGGAAAGAACCAGGAATTGACCCAAAATGGCCAATAAAACTACAGTTTCAAGTCAGTAACCACTCCCACGGGGGGCAGGGAAGCAGCTCAGTGTTTTTCACTGCCACTGATCAACAGAGAGACTTTCCTCTAGCCCAAGCAAAAATGGCCTCACAGAAACTTACAAAACAATTCAAGAACAGCAAGCCTGTAACTTGAACTTTTTTAAATCTCAGAAAAGTGGGAAAAAAGCAAGATTTTTTTTTTGTTTTATTAAGAGATAGGAGAGGTTCACAAGTAATATCAAGTTATAACAGTGCAGTAAATGACCCCACACAAGAGTGCTAGGTCAAAGACAGAAAATATGCAAGTTTTGAGAAAAAATCGATTTTAAAATTAAGTGCAAACAGGAAATTCAGTAAACAGCTTTTGGTTGTGCTCTAAATACAGCTACTAATGCAGAAATCAAGTTTAACAAGCCAGAAAATGCTCAAACTAGGCAGCTATGCAGAAGAACTTATCAAATAAACAGAGGAAAAATACTTAAAATCTCAAAAGTGGCTCCTTTCTTCTCTCAGCATTTTCTCCTCTTGGTGGGTGCTTCACCAACAGCCAACAAGCCTGAAAAGACTCCAAAACCACGAGGCAACTAGGTTTTAAGAGAGGAAGATGAAGGAGTTTTGAAATGACCCCTTTTGGCCAATAAAACTACAGTTTCAAGTCAGTAACCACTCCCACAGGGGGCAGGGAAGCAGCTCAATGTTTTTTACTGCCACTGATCAACAGAGAGACTTTCCTCTAGCCCAAGCAAAAATTGCCTCACAGAAACGTACAAAACAGTTCAAGAACAGCAAGCCTGTAACTTGAACTTTTTTAAATCTCAGAAAAGTGGGAAAAAAGCAAGATTTTTTTTTTGTTTTTGTTTTTTCAGAGATAGCAGAGGTTCACAAGTAATATCAAGTGCGCACATTGCTCAACACCACAAATGTGAATTCCAACCTGCAACTATTGAAAATGCCAAACACTGATGTTCCGAACGGCAAAATCTCTCCCCCTTTTTGACCCATGTTAGCACTTGTTTTTAGTTGTAGAGTGGTTGGAAATTTCGCTGTTCAGTGTTTTTGCTCCATTTTTCAACACTGGCATTATGGGTTTCACTTAAAGGTGTCAATAATATGCACATTTGTGAACATGCACTTGACATTTTTATGGTAAACTTACAAATATATATATATATATATATATATATATATATATATATATATATATATAGATATAGATATAGATACACACACACACACACACACACACACACACACACACACACACACACACGGATCAGTGTAAAATAGCTGACACAGAAAACATCAACCCATTCTTCAACCTCTAAGATATTGCAAAATTCTTGGGTTTGGGATATATGCAGTTTGCCCGATATTGCACAATCTCAGTGATATTATATATAATTACTGGGAGGTGTGAGAGGTGTAGGCATTTTTTACCATTTGAATTTTGCATGCCTAGAAGTTATTTTTTGGCTATGTGTAGTAGTGTGTCGATGTTCGCATTGTCAACGAATTGTGGTTGATATTTTGAATGTTGACATATTGGTGTTTTATTCAAATTCAATTCACTCCAAGAATAGCTCTATTTGTGCAGTAAAATCACTCCTATCATGCAGGGTACCCAAACAACTTACATTTATTGAGTTTAATGTTTTTGTCCTTCACATACAAGAACTTTATCAGATCTGAGTAAACTTATCTCCATACCTCTGTTTGAATACAAGTCACATACTCCCAACTCAATGAATGTGCTTCACTTTCCCAGATTCTAAACACTGTTCTGCTGCAATATTTTACTTATGATTCCCAGAAAATACATGCAGCATGTTGTTTGTTGTCCATGAGCTTCTTCATCTTCATGAATGCAAAGGTTTTACTTTGCTGTTTGCTGCAGACCATGCACACTTGACACTGATTCTGTTCTCCCCATGCCAATTGTCTGCCTGCCACATAGAGAACTGTGGACCTTTCTTTGGGAAACACTCATGAAGTACTGTTGTAATGAACTTTTTTTTTACCTCACTGGCATCATTTATTCTCAGGTCTGATTTGCAAGTAGTCAAAGACCCTGTTGTGTAAAGGTGAGTTTCATGCATCTGCTCCTTTTGTATCAAGTGCCACATGTAAATGTCACGTGCCCTGCTTACAAATGTTAGGTACCATATATACAGGTATCATACACCCCGTGATATAGGGAAATATTGTCAGCCCAGCTGTCTGGAATTTTGTGGATAATTCTATGTCATTTGTGAATATTGATATGAACATGATTTATACAGAACTGTATGTTGTGTACTGAGCTAAAATGTAACCACAGCATGCCCTGCTGACTTAGAACAGAAAATAAGTTGAAATTAGCTTGCTTTACGATTGTGCTATAAAAGTTCTCTCTCAGTTTCAGTGTGGCAGATACAATGTCTAGAGCTAAAAGTTTTTGTATTGTCTTGAAATAGAAGTAATTACTAGGCTTAAAATGTAAAAAGTGTTTTTATTGCTTTATGACTTCATAGCAGCTGCACAGTTCTGAGAGATATGTATTTTTAACACAGAGATGTTAAATTCTGTGGACAGGTGACAAAAAGTGATGTCATCCAAGCTAACCCAGCAGTAATATTTGATATAGATTTAAGAACTCTCTCAGAGAGAGACTGTGCATTTTGTATTTGGTCTTGGACCTAGCAAGAACATCCACATATCATCATCTGCACTTGCTTTGCTAATAGTAAGTAACTAGGGTACAGCAATTTCTTTTAGATATAGTTAGGAATATAACAAAGATTAGTTTAGATGTTTTCTGTATTTATTTGAGGCTGCCCTGCAATGTTTTAAAATAATTCCTGTGATTTTGAACCCTGAAGTAACTGTGTTTCTTTTCCTGAGTATTGTTTTGTTCTTTTTTATTTATTATTAAATACATTTAAACCTGTCTTTGTGGCTGATATTTGTGAGACATAGGTTCATAGGTTTATACTAGGCTATCTGCCCTAAGGCATTTATAAGCCTAGCCCAAATTTTTGTGGCTTACGCCACCCCTTATATGAAAAAATACTGTGCCCATTAGTTTGTTGTGCCTCTGTCCAGCAGTGACACAGAGATGATTCCCGGGATAAACCTACGATCTCCCATCCACAGGTCAAGATTTCTCTTGAACAGAGCCAGCGAGGTGCTCTGCCTCACATGGACCGGGATTTTATTCCACAGCATAGGGAGTCTCTGAGTGATAAATCTATCCCTCCAGCATGTCCTATTTATATCCGTGCTAAGGTTTAAGTCGCTTGCTCTAGTGGTTTTGGTGGATTTGGATTTTTGAGGTGGAGCATGTCCATTAATTCCGGGTTGGACATGGCCTTGTATGTCAGGCACATGTCACCTCTGAGCAGACGGTATGCGACTGAATAGAGCTGGAGTTTCTTCAATCTGGCAGCATATGACAGATTTTGGAGTCCCTTTATCCTTTTGGTGAGGAACTTTTGGGGTCTCTCCAATTGCTGCAGATGTCGGGTGAGATACATCCCGAATGGGGCATTGTACTCGATCATTGGTCTGATAAGTGAAGAGTACAGGGGAACAATGACCTCACTAGATCTGGATGTGAATCCCTTCATGATCAGGTGGGCAATGTAGAAGGTCTTTCTAGCCACTTTAGCAATGTGAGTGTCAAAAGAAAGGCCACTGTCAACCTGGGTCCCCAGGTCCCTGATAACCTCTTCTGTGCTTAATGGATTGCCACCTATATGGTAGCTTGGGGTTACCTTGTTTTTCCCGAAGGGTATGACTATACATTTTTTGGCGTTTAACTTCAGGCCATGGCTCTGGCACCAGCTATCTGTTTCCGTGAGTCCCTTCTGAAGGATATACATATTTAAGCTTTTAGAGTTCTTGCAGATGTGTTTGGTGACACTGTACAGGCCACTTCTAATAGCCTGGCACTTGGTCAGAACTACCATTTGGATTATTAGTAACATTACACAGTAGGATTGAGCACCTTTTAAGGGCCTAGAGTAGCTGATAAGCGTGGTTGGTGGCAGTGATAACTCCCTTATAGTCTGGGCAGAAGGGGGCATAGCTAGTAAACCTGTGCCAGCCTTTCCCAGGTGTATGTGTGTTTGTATATAAATCAAATCTCAAAGTGTGTTTGTGTCAGCTACTTGGGCAGGGACACAAAGCACTGGTTGGACAGAGAGGATGCTGGAGGTTTTGGCATGACCACTCAGCTGAGATATAAGTCCTATAGCTGTGCCAGTGGAGAGTCTGATTGGGGATCTGGAGAAAGAGGGAGAAACCAGCCCCAGACCGAATGTGGTCTCTTTGTTCTCTTAAGGGAAATTGTACTTTACTATGTGTGTACTTGTCATCCTCTCAGTGTGCACGTCCCTAGCTGTTGCCAGTGATGAGGATTGAGGCTCCTTGATTACTGGGCCAGTGCAGGGGCATCACACCCCCCATATAAACATGCCATTTAGTTCATATACAAGTATCATGTACCCCACATACATGTTGTGTCCACCACACACAAGTTTCATGTACCTAATATACAAATGTCATTTATCCCACATGCAAGTGCCATGTATTCCGTATACGAATGTCCTGCACCCCATATACAAACAAAATTACTCTTTCCCATTTTCATATCTTCTCCATTCAGAAGATGCTTATTAGTTGTTCTGGCCTATTTCCAGTCTGTATGTGCTAGAAAGTTTGCTGATTTTCAAGCAAACCTCAGTAGAGTACAAAAAGATTGTGAGAACAGTAAAAGTGGCAGCATATAAAGAGATATGAAACGTGCAAAATACAGTCTTAGTTCATACTGCAGTGTTGGAAAATAGAAGGTTATGTGCTTTTGTTCATAAGAAGTCTGAATAAATTATCGATTAAAGGAATGAATGTTGTATAATTAAATGTGGAGGAATCAAGTATGCAGATTGTAATGCAGCCAATAACATTGTAAACAGAGATACTGGCAGTGAGGCTTGCAGTCTAATCCTGTGTAAGGCAGCCAATAACATTTTGAATGAAAAGCCACCAGTATAGATGAGATCATTCAGCTGCGACACTACCACCATAGAACATTACGGAAAGATACATTATTTATGTTTTATTTTTATTTCCATTTGTTTCCTGGAAAAGTCTTACTGGGCAAACAAGATCCTTTTCAGAGAAGGCCCAGGAAGAAGAATTCCAAATAATATCATTAGTACATTTACAACATACAGAATGCTCAGTTAACATTAACAGCATTACAAATATAATGAGAATGAATAAAACAGATAATTATGAAATAAAGAAGTGTATTTTACAGCAACGTAATCAGCACTGGGTATACTTAAGAAATGGTACATTAGGCCAGATCTAATGATCTGCATTATGTTATAAGAGGAGTAGAAGAGAGAAAAATAAGAGAAAAGACAAAGTCACTGGCATGTATGTGTAAATATGAGAGGTAGTTTAGTAATAATTTAGCTTGAGGAATAGCAGGGGAATAGCCAGGAGACTAGCAGGGACAGTTTTAATTAATCTTTGAAGATATGTGAGTTGTTGAAGATTCTGATTGGAGGGGGAATTGAGTTCCAGGATTTTGACATACAAATGGATTAAAGACAATTTCCTGCTTTCTTTTGAACTTTGCAAATTGAGAAGATATTTGTCAGTAGATCGGAAAGCTCTAGTGGGAGTGAAGAATTGTGGTAACTGCTGTAAGATGAATTTGGTGTCTGTGGCTATATGACTGTTAAGTACATTTGTAACATTGAGGTTCATATTTAAAACCATGTCAACTGTAAGTTTTTGTTTCTGTTTTTAGAGTGTAATCACAGTGATTTATATATTATATAGTTAGTAAAGATTCTGATTTGTGATTTAAAATGTGCTTTTTTTTTTTTTTTTTTTTTTAAGATTTACTTAGCGCTAATTCGAAGCTAGATCACTAAACGTTATTAACCAGGCTCTGTGTAGCTCAATTAACATGAAACACTAAACAATTTACAGATTTATTCAATAAGAAAATGGTTATTTAATGAATCTATTTAATAAATCTGTAAAAATTTTAAAGTGTTTCATGTTGATTGAACTACACGGAGCCTGGTTAAAAGCTATTAATGATCCATCTCGGTTTAGTCCTACGTGAGCTTATTTTTATGGTTATAGTATTTTAGCTGTACAGTCACACATTTTTTCGGAGTTTATTGAAGATTTTCACTTTGCTTTTAAAATAGTAATTGTTATTTTTGTTAAAAACAAAACTATCCTGAATGGGATGCAACAAAGCACAAAACCCTCTTAAATGGGCTACCTGTAAACTGTTATAATGTATGATGCTGTAATGAGGCCATGAAGTGTATGCATTTGGGAAACAAAACATAGATCAATGCTGATTATATGTGTACATGCAGATGGAAGGAAGCATATGATCTAGAAACCTTGACTATATATGGGTATTGTAAATATCCACCAAGCAACTGTTCTTTCATTACTTCTACCCCATCCCTTATTACTAACTACCAAAGACATTTTTGGGTTCTTTCCGTGAAAGTTGCTTTTTGTATCTTGTGTCTTAGGATGTATGTTGCCCTCAATCCTCTTGGAAGTGGCAGAAGATGAAATTCTAGAAATCCATCTTTAACACAGTCCTACACCCTCTTGGGACAGCTGATATTCCTTGTAAGTCATTTACAGACAGACCCCACAGACATTAAGAACACAATATGGTAACATCACAAATTGTATTTCTTTTTCTTTCAGCAATTTTAAAAATGTCCTGTTCCACATTTTAAGCCTTTTAGCTAAAGATTTTTTTTCCAACCTCATATTGTGGCTGTCAGATTGATTGATTTGTTTATTGCATTTGTTAGCTGGGAAAGTCTACTGGGCCTAGGTAAGCCCATTTTCAGTAGAGACCCAGGGAGAAAAGCACCACATAACATTAATAGTACAGACAAGAAAACGTACAGTATAGAGTGTGTATACAGTCTCAATGCATGGAAATAAACATTAAACACAATGGTATAAGTTATTTCGAAACATTACGCATCAACATTGTGTACAATTTGATTATTGAGGATGGGGTTAGTCAGGTAGCGTAGCAGTTTTGATTACTTGTTGGAATTTTGTAGGTATTAGCAGTTGAATTCAGCAAGTCAGAGAGCGCTCCTAAGTAGTGATATTGTAGAGAGATATAGTAGTGGATCAGGTGTTAGGAGGTACTATTTTGGCACAAGTACATTGCCAGAGAGAAAAGAGGTGTGATCTGAGAGACTTCTTAGAGAGAGCAGGATTACTGATTGTTCTGATAGAAGGTGGGAGGGCATTCCATACTTCTGATACAGTAAAAGAGTACAGCATTTGACCAGCTGCAAGGTTAGGTTTTTCAACTTTCAGTATCATTGTGTTTTTGGATCTTATTGGCCTGTGAGGGTGGTATGTAGTCAATAAGGAGGAGAGAGGGAGGGGCAAGTTGAGGGTTTCTATATGAGTTTATGTGCAGTGATTAATTGTGAATAAGTGAGGTAGTGTGGGAGTTCGAACCAGTTTAGCTGTTGTAGAGATAAGCAGTGGCGTGCTGAGTTTTTTGAATTTGTTACAAATTTGGCAGTCTTTGGTAACATGAGCCCAGTTTTCAGCGAGGACTGGATATTGGTGAGGATTGGGGCACCATATAGTAGAGATGGTAGCAGGAAGGATGATGCTAGAGCTTTTTTAGCAGTAATATTACAGTAGTATTTGTGTCTATAGAGGGTAGCTAATTTTTTATGTTTTTTTTTTTTTTTTTTGATGTTGCTATGGATATGGAGGTCAACTGTTAGATTTTCATCAATAATAACTCCTAGCAGTTTGGTACTTGGAATGACTTCAATGAGAGTATTATTATGGGATTGGACAGAAAAATCATTCTTGTTCAGAGCGGTAGTTTTTTTTGGGGGGGGGATATTAGAACGTTTTTTTTTTTTGAGATTTAGAGTGAGATGGTTGTTTGACATCCAAGTTTTGGTTGAGGTGAAAGCATTTTGGTTAAGACGTTGTAAATCGGATATAGATTTGGCAGTACAGATGATTGTAGAATCACCTGCATATTGGATAACTGTGCCATGGGTAAAGGTGGTGTGGAAGTTGTTAATGACTATACTGAAAAGGAGGGGACCTAGTATAGATCCTTGAGATACACCTGTGGTTGTGCTGAGAAAAGGTGAAAAGGAGTGTTGCCATTTGGTGGATTGTTGCCTGTTGGTGAGATAGTCTGAGAACCAGTTTAAGGTATGGGGTGAGAGACCTCAGTTGGTGAGTTTTGTGAGCAGAAGGGGATGTGAAACCGTGTCGAAGGCCTTAGAGAAATCTAAGAACAGTGAAGAGACTATGTAACTGGCATTGCAAGACCTGTTTACTGTGTCCATAAAGGATTTGAAAGTAGTGCAGGTACTATGACCCAGCCTGAAGCCCTGCTGTGTGGAGGAAAGTATCTGGTTTTGGACAAGATAATTAAGAAGTTGTGTGTGAATACATTTTTCTAATATTTTAGAGATGGGAGAGAGGATAACGAAACGGAAATTAGAGATATCGGAGTTGTTGCCACCTTTATGGAGTGGAAGAACAAATGCTTTCTTCCATATCTTTGGTATACTGGACTCCTGAATAGATCTATTGAGGAGTATGCTGATAGGATAGGCAGTGGAGTTTGCAGATAGTTGTAGAAATTCAGCAGGTAAATTGTCTGGTGCGTTAGTGCAAGTTTTGAGTTTATGAAGTAGTTTTTCTTTTTTATAGTGGAAGTTGGTATAGGTGAGAATGAGAATAGAGGAGTGTGAAGAGGGAGGTTCAGGTTGGCAGGGGTCTATAGGTGCGAAGGTAGTGGTGAGTTTAGCTATGGTGTCATTAAAATATGAATTTAAGAGCGAAGCTGTCTCAGTGGGAGTTTTATCTGGATTAGGGCAAGGATTGTTATTTTTACCTGGATGGAGTAGGGAATTGATTGCGCTCCAAAATTTCTTTGGGTTTAGTTTGTGTTGGTCCTGAAGGCTTAGGAAGTGTTCTTTTTTATTTTTAATCACTAGCCGTTTTGCCTGGTTGCAAAATTGTTTATATTGAATGAGGTTGTTAGGATTTTTATTTTTTGCCAGGTTTTCCAAGCTTTATCCCTAGCAGACATAATTTGCTTTGTATGCTTGGTAAGCCAGGTTGCCTGTTCAGCTTTTAGTCATTTTAGTTGAGGTGGGGCTAAACTATTTAAAATTCTAAGAAATGTTGAATTGAAAAATTCAGCAGCCTCATGGAGAGGGAGATATTTGAGTGAGGTCCAGTTGATCCTTTGTAAAATTTCATTAAAGGTGTTGGGGAAGAAGTGAGATAAATGTCTGGTTTGCTTAACTTGGTGTGTTCTTAGGACTGAAGTGGTCTTGCGAGTTATAAAGGCTGGTAAGTGGTCACTAATACTGTTAGGTAGTGTGCCATAGGAGGAGATTTTTGTTAGGATCGGAGATGAGTATCCAATCCAGAACTGAGCCACTGCCTGTTTTATTGTTGGGCCTGATTATATTGGTCATTAGTTACAGATAGTCATATAGGTTCATGCTGGTGGAAGGGTCCTGATTAGAAATATCAAGCCAGTTAATGTTAACGTCCCCTAGGATGGTGGTTTAATTTGTAATGTTATTAGATGACCAAGCAAGAATGTCTTTAAGTATAGGAATGTTGTCGCCTGGGGGATGTATATGACTATGATACAAAGGTTCTTACTGTTATTCATTTTTAGAAAGGATACTAATATCTCTGCTGTTGAGAATTGTGGGACAGGTTTTGTGTATTGAACTACAGTGAAGGTGTTTGGGTATATCAAGGCAATACCTAGGTTCATAGGTTCATAGGTTGATACTAGGCTATCTGCCCTAGGGCATTTATAAACCTAGCCAGAGTATGTTTGGCTTTCGCCACCCTTTTAGATTAGTTGACTGTGCCTTTGTATAGTAGGTCACAGAAGGTAGCCCTTTTAAGGTTTGTTTACTGTACCTCTGTCAAGCAGCGACACAGAAGAGATTCCAGGGGTAAACTTACAATCTCCCATCCATTCGTCAAGATTTCTCTTGAAGAGGGTCAGTGAGGGGCTCTGCCTGACATGGATTGGGATTTTATTTCAGAGTGAGGCGAGCCTCTGGGATATGAATCTGTCCCTCCAGCATGTCCTATTTATTTCTGTGCTGAGGTTCAGGTCCCTGGAGCATGTAGCTCTAAGGGATTTAGATTTCCTGAGGTGAAGCATGTCCATTAATTCTGGGTTGGACATGGCTTTATACGTCAGACACAGATTGCCTCTGAGTAGGCGGTACGCAACTGAGTAGAGCTGGAGTTTCTTTAGCCAAACTGCATAGGGCATCTGTTTGACCCCTTGATCCTCTTGGTGTGGGTTCTATCCCTGAGCCAGTTTGCAACCCATCTTGTGACATAGGGGTTGATATTTAAGCTGGTGAGCTTATTTATGATGCCCGAGTGGGGTATTATGTCAAAGGCCTTTGCGAGGTCCAGGTAGGCTGTGTGAACTACCTTCCCTTCATCTATGGCTTTGGTAACTGTTTCAAAGAAGTCAACCAGGTTCAAGAGGCAAGATCTGCCCTTAACGAAGCTGAATTGGGTAGGATCCAGTGTCTGGAGGTTCCCAATGTCTTTGTTTATGATTTCCATGATGGTACGTTCCATAGCTTTGCAGACCAGGCTAGTCAGGCTTATAGGGCGATAGTTTCCGGAGTCTGTTGTGGCACCACCTTTGTGGAGTGGGACCACTGTTGCTGTATGCCATTCCTTGGGAACATATCCTGTAGTAAGGATGAGAATGAACAGTGACTTTATATGAGGGTTTAGTTCTTCTTGGAGCTCGTGTAAGACGCAGCCCGGGACACCGTCTGGTCCCATTGATGCTGTGTTTTTAGCTTTGGAGAGGGCAGCTCTCACCTGTGCATCTGTGATCTCAGGAGGGCTACACTCTGTTGGGATAGACATTTGCTCTTTTTATGTGGGCTATCTATTCTGAGGCAGTTAGGTTAATTAGGGGGTAGGAATTCGGCATCTTTGATATAAGGTTTTAACCATGTCTCAGTAATGGCAGTGAATTCTGGTTTGTTTTTCGATAACCAGGCATGTAGGTGTGGTATTTTATTTCTAATGCTTTGGAGATTGATGGTGGTGAAGTTTAGGGACTTTAAGGATGTTGGGGGGGGGGGTTATAACAAGCTGGAGGTGGATCAGGGTTTGGATGTATATCACCACATTGACTTAGGATGTGGTGGGTGAGGAGATTTACAGGTTGCAGTTTCTTTTCAGTATTGAGGAGATTGTTTAGAATTAAGTTTTTCTTGTGGTGGTTTTGATGGGAAAGGATTTTTAGTTTGATTTGTAAGATTACGTTTGTGGCATATAATGTAGGACCTACTGAAGAATAGCTGGGGAGAGATTGTATAACTATGGTTGTTGTAGAAGTAGGTTTGTAAGGTATGTGGGTTGTGTAATGAGATGTTAGTTGTAGGAGATAGAGGTATAGACAGAGCAGAAATAGAATAGTTTTGGAGATGAGAGACATTTTATAGGGCTGTGCATTCTTATGTGTGTGAGTATGATGTTTGTAGGGCTAATAAGGTGAATGGCAGTGATGATGTTATAGGTAGCAGTGGGTAGGATAGGTAGAGTATTGAGAAGAGTTAGGGAGATAGGATAATATGAGTAAGTAAAAAGGAAATATGTGAGGTTGAAAGAAGTAATGTGAGAGCAGGGTAGATGAAGTGCAGAGTAGTAGTATTTGGAGGTGAAGAGGATAGAGTAGTGGAGTAAGTGAGAGGTGCACAGATATTAGATGAGGTAGGAGGTGAAGGGTGGAGTAATGTAGGTTAGGGGGATGTAGTATAGGAAGTAGGTTGGAGAGGTTGGATAGTAAAGTAGTCTGAATTAAGGGAGGGTTGAGAGGTCAAAGTTCAGGTAGGAGATAGTTGTGGGTTGAACCTATGTTCAATTAAAGTAAGGTAGTGCAATATGGAAAGTAAGCATAGGAAGAGTGCAGGGAAGAGACTTTGGTTGGTTGAAAGGTAATGGGGAGGAGGGTACTGAAAAAAAAGTGTAGATAACTGTATTGCTATAATGGGAAATAGGGGGAGTGACCCAGTGTAGGGTAGCACAACTGGTTAACTATAAAAGAAATGATGTCAGGGGTGGGAATAGGAGTTAGGTTGGGGAGCAAAGTGAGCCCGAGCATAGCGAGGGTGAATGGAGTGGACTGAGCCAAGAAACTCAATTCAGAGCAGACAACACTGTTAATGGGAATGTGTTAGCAGAGACCCAAGATTACCAAAGTACAAATAAAGATTTAAAGTCTTGCAAGGAAAATGCAGGGGGGGTGCAGGTCCTAATGTGTGAGTCTCATTTAGTACTGAACAAAGTTACAGGAATACAAGGATATTTAAATGTAAGCCTACACTGGGTGCTTGTAGGACACCAGAAAGCTGAAAGTTTTTAGTCCTGTTAAACTGTGAGGCAGCTTGCAGATAGGTCTGATGAACAGGTATAAGCACACTGTTGCAGTTTAACTCTAGTGTAAGTAGCTGCTAGGTAGACTGACTGCCAAAGAAAAAAGAGAAAATAAGCATGTAAAGCTACAGCTGCTTAGTAAAGAGGGTCAAGACAGAGCAGATAAGGAAGGAGGAAACTGTTTTTTTTACTTAAATAGTAGTACAATGATTAGAGCAGTTGAGAGGTTTTGCCTGTTACTACAATAATTTACCAACAATCCTTACATAAACATGTACTTCGCAGTAAAACAGCTGTACTTAAACAATTAGACATAAATCTTGCAGCATAGTAGTTATACTTTCATAATCAAGGCTCTTTTAACCACCAGATACAGTTATATGAAAATTATTTGACAGTTGCTTCACTTTCCTATTCAACTTATGACCAGTGCTGCTATCCTCTGACACTACCCCCTTCATCTTCATGAGCACTGATTTACTTTCTTTGTGTTGTTGTTTTCTACCTTGTCTAATTTTGCACCTTGAAAGTTGCCTTGGAATATTGTACATTTTATTTGTTTATTTTTATTGATTTATATTTTGACATGGATGCCAATTATCTGGAACCCATTTTCTTTTTAGGCATTGTAAGAAAAGCTGAAAGGCTCTAAAACAGATAATAAAATCTAGTATAAATATTCTTTCAAAGATCGTTGTACAACAGATTTAGAATTTTACACAAAGAGATACTAAAGGCAAGTTAAACTAGCTAATCTAGTTTAATATTATCAAATAGTTATATAACTGCAGAACAGCAGTATGCTATAATGCTTAAAGCCAGAAGAAACCATGAGATGATCAGTTTTATCTGATACTGTGAGTACACTGGCTTAATTTTGTGCAAATCAATACAGCATATAACTGCAGAACAGCAGTATGCGTTAATACTTAAAGCCAGAAGAAACCATGAGATGATCAGTTTTATCTGATACTGTGAGTACACTGGCTTAATTTTGTGCAAATTAATACAGCATATAGGTCAAGAAATATTTTGGCGATTAGTAAATCCTTTCATACCTTGCCAGCTTGAACGTTCAGTAACCAGTACTTCTGCACAGACAGAGTTTAGTACCAGCATCACAATCAGTACACATTTGGATTCCTTTTTGGCATACTTTTACCTGTGCATAACAATACACCTTTGGATTCCTTTTTGGCATACTTTTACCTGTGCATAACAGTACACCTTTGGATTCCTTTTTGGCATACTTTTACTTGTGCATAACAATACATCTTTGGATTCCTTTTTGGCATACATTTACCTTTGCATAATAAGCCTTGGCTTATCCTGTTGTATTACCAGATGGATATTTCTTCATTTCTTCCTGACAGATCCAGGAGCAATTTCCTCAAATTTGTGTTCAAACTTTTTCATTCTGGCTTGATTTCTGGGGGAGGGTCCTGCTAAGGTTTCAATATTCATATACATACACATCTTTAATGTGTTCCACATGGTAGATGCTTATTAGTTGATTTAACTACCTAAACGACCATGCAGGTGCATTAGAGGAATTAGATACAAGGCATTTGCGACACAAGTTAATACTGTAGAGAAAAACTTTTCAGGTACAGGTTGAATCTGTAAAAGAATAAAGGAACCGTTCTGGTATCTTAATTCTTGTAAGCATCTTTTACATAGGAATGAGCAAAAAATGTTCACTAGATTATTTTATGACAACATTTAGAAAGTGAAAAAAAATGTCAAAACTGTAAGTGGTTTTGTATTGTATTGCATTATATTATATCACTTTTCCTTCTAATAATGTGCTGATTACAGTGCAGGGGAATGTAGAGTTTAGTTAAGTCTTAATAAATTGTTTCTTGAATCCTGGGTTCATTGCTTTAGTTTTCAGTAATGATTAGATATGATTGATACATATTGTACTACTTTCAGTGGGATCAAAAAATTAAGCATAATATATATGCAGACAGAAATACAGGGCAAAGTTGTAATATACTTTAATGCACTGTACAAGATTCATGTCACAGCACATTACAATGAATCCCTCACTAACAAAATAATATAGTCAAAATTGTATAAGTTGGTGGATTAATAAGCAATAACCCATGCCTGGGTGTGGGTAATGCTAGATTTACCCATGGTTGGTGTGGTTTGGTGACGAGGGCGAAGCCCGAGTGGCCAAACAAAGACAAACATGGGTAAATCCAGCATTACCCACACCAAGAAGTGGGTTATTGCTAATATATAATAACATTATTTAAGGAAAAAAAACTTACTTTTCTTAAATAATGGCATTGTATAATGCCTCCATGCTGCCCTTCCGGAGCTGTCCGGTATCCTGGAGCAGTTCTGATGTACTGCACATGCATATGCTTATGCAGTACATCAGAGCTATGTGTAGAGAAAGCAACGGAGAAAGGAAGATCTCCTTTGCTTTTTTAAAGTTGTCTCGCAAACGTGTTTAACATAGCGCAACAGCTTTAATAAAAGCAACAGAGAAAGGAAGATCTCTGTTGCTTTATTTTAAGATATCTCACTATGTTAAACTCGTTTAACATAGCGAGATTACAGCAACGGAGCTCTTCCATTCTCCGTTGCTGCCTAACACAAAAAAAAGTAAAGACTTATACTAATGGAAAAAGTCCGGGAGTAAATATGTTTTTAGGAAGCCATGTACTTGCACACCTGTTTTACACCCCCTTATTGAGGCATTTGAAAACATATGTTTAGATGAAATTTATAAAGGCTATGATTCTGCAAATAAGGGGAAACGCATTTTTTAATATGACTGTTAGGGAGAAAGAAGTGCTTGAACATGTAATATGTGATCAAAGCATTGATCTGATATTGTTAATCCTCGTTCATTCCTTACGTATGGGTATCAGTTTTCCAAGCTCGCGTCAGCTTCAAACTCTCGAGCTAAACTCTTACCCACAACCCCTCTCTCTGTTACCCCAGATTTTGTTTGCTGCGTTGCCATCCGGTCATGTCAAGCTACTTCTCTTGAGCTAAGTACAGTCAATTGTTGCTTTACAAATTACTTTTCTGTCAGAAATGTTGATATTTTATTGTCTCTTACCCTATCGCATCTAGTGTTCATAATTTCCTCAGGTTTTCTTCTGCTTTTTTACTTACTTTACCATGACGTAATTTCTCTTTACCATCGTTGGTAATCTTTTTCCCTTTTCTCTCTCATACCTTCAGGTACTCTCTTGTACCATTGTTGGTACTTTTCCATTAATTAATATGGCAGATAAAAAAGGTAGTCCGGGGTTTAAGTGGTGTTCTGATTGTGGACACAAACTGCCTACTTCTGATGCACACTCTTTATGTGTTTATTGTTTGGGAGCTTCCCATTTATCTGTTGAACCACCTTGTATTATTTGTGAGAACTTTTCTAATAGGACTTTGTTAGAAAGGAAAAACAAGCTGATACTGAAGGGACTTCTAAAATCTCCCTTTTCAGAGGCTATTTCTGGATCGGAGGTCTCAACCCCTCCTAAAGCCCATAAGAAAATGGATGTTTCTACTAAGGCTAAATCCTTGCCTTCATCCCTGGCTGGGGACCCTCACCAACCAAAACCTAAAAAGGCTAAAATTTTGGCTCCGGAGCTCTCTCAATCAGCCCCAGTGCTTTCGGTGCCTAGACCTTCGACACCGAGGCATTCGGCTCCATTAGTGATTTCAGCTCAGTCCTCTCCTGCAGCCTTCTTTATATCAGCACCGAGGGGCTCCTCAGTTTAGACCATTACCACTGTATCGGCACCAACCATCCAGTCGGTACAGACCTTGCCCGCGTCAGTTCCGAGATCTTCCTCAGAACCGAGGCCCTTAGTGTTGACTCCAGTTTTGTCGGTTCCAGCTTTGGCACCAACAACCACTTTGGCACCGATCCCTGTGTTGGTGCAGACAATAACCTTGGCTCCGATGACTTCTTCGGTGCAGACAACAGTAGTTCAGTCTTTCTCGACACCATTGTCCTTGGTGCAGTCTGATGAGATGGGCACTGAGTCTGCCTCTTTTGTGGACAGGCCTGTTTCTCCCTCAGTTTCCGTGAGGTCCACTAGAAGCCTTTCCGAACATGATGTGTTGTGCCTTGTGGACCAGGCTTTCTTGGCCAGAGGTATTCCACCCCTCAGGAACTATCCTTCCTTGGGAGGGGATCACCCATCTCCAAAGACCCCTTCTTATTCTCCTCCTTCATTGCCTTTGAAGTCCATGGATATAGCACAGTCTTCCCCTTCTGCGGTTCCCTTTATGGATCTCACTAAGGAACCACAGTTGCCTTCATGGCAGGAAAGTTTTGCTACGACCCAGGATGTCAGCTGTGACATGCATAGCTTCCTGCTCCACAGCCTTCCAGGGACTCCGGGTCAGCAGGCTGAGCCTCTTAGGGGAGGGGTGCCCCCTGTCCTAGACACACACTCCTCTTCTGGTGGACCAGCCTTCCAACTGATGGAGAAGGCTTTCACTGCTGCCGATGATTCTGGACTGTTTATACCTCTGCCCTCTGGTATACTGGTTTCAAACGTCACACCTAGCAGACACCGGGTGCAGGGGCCGCAGGACATATTCCCTCAGGAATCCCCTTTTCTGCTGTCTTCTCCAGCTTCTTCCGCTGAGGAGGTCCTCCGGAAAAGTTCATGTAAGAGGAAGTACATGGACTCCACAGAGGAGTCCCTAACCGAAGACATAGATTTCGATGAGGGGGAAGGATTCCCTCTGTCACCCCCTGAGGTATCCTTTGGTGATATCCTCGAAACCCTGAAACAGAGAAGTGACTGGCAGTCCTCTAATCCGACCTCTGAGGAATCTGCGTTTCTGCAGGCCTTTCATGCCCGGCCCCCTATCTCCTTGGTTACTCCACCTGCCGATGAAATTGTCCAGCTCATCGTGCAGCATGCTGGGAAGGCTCCTGATACCATTGAAGCTATTCCCTGGAGGCCATATCAGATCTTGTCCCCTCCTGCTTTGTATTCCCATTGGTCCAAAGGTCTTCCTGTGGATGTTTTGGTGGTGGCAGCCACGACAAAAACGGACCTGGCAGAAGAAGGAAGCCAGACTGTCCATCCGCCCAACAAAGAGTCCCGGGCTCTGGACAGGATAGGGAAGCGCACCTTTGCTTCAGCGACCTTTGCTATCAGGTCCCTGAATTATATGGCACATTTTACCAGGCTTCAAAGTGATCTGGTTTCTGAGCTGTCTGAAACCTTGGCTGGTACCGTGTCTGATGAGGTCCGTGACAAAGTGGCCTCTCAGCTGGCTACCATTGAATCTAAATCTAACTCCTCTATGCGACTGATATCTCATACATCAGAAGGAGCAGCTAGAGCAACGGGATGCACTTGTGCAATTTCGCGGAACCCTTTAAGTCTTCCTTTCTTAATGCTCCCATTGAACCCTCCTTGTTGTTTCGACCCAAAGTTAAAAGCACACTGGCCAGATGTGAACAGGACGGTAAGACCCTTTCTGCCTTAGGTGTCTGGTATTCCTCCTCTCAACGTGCTTTCTCCCTAAACCAAAAGAGTGGGAAGATATGGTTCAAAGAATCTCAGGGTCCTTTCCACGACACACAGGCCGAGTTCCCCCCTAGAGGCAGAGGGGAAACTCTCAGGGAAGACGCTCCTTTAGGGGCAGAGGGGGTCCGCATAACCAGGGTTCCAGGGATTCTTTCCCTGGCCAATCCTACCACCGCTCCTGAAGAGCAGCCCAACTCCTTTCCTCTGGAGGTGGTTGGGGGACATTTCTCCTTCTACCCTTCTGCCTGGCTAACCATCACCACCGATTCTTGGGTACAAAGGATCATAACCAGAGGTTATCATATCCACTTCAATCTTTGTCCCATCCCCTCAAAGAACCTTCCCAACGTTCCACCCAGTCAAAGGGAAGAAGCAGCATTAGAGATAGAAAAGCTGCTAAGAAAGAGAGTCATCCAAATAGTCCCTCCAGACCAGATAGGATTGGGATTCTACTCAAGACTATTTTTGGTGCCAAAGAAAACCGGGGACTGGAGACCAATTTTGGATCTGAGTGTATTGAACAAGTTTGTGAGAGTACAAAAATTCTGGATGGTCACAATACAGTCTATCCTCCCGCTTTTGGAAAGAGATGATTGGATGCGCTCGATAGATCTTCAAGATGCGTACTACCACATAAAAGTGGACAGGCCATCAAGAAGATTTCTGCACTTCCGTGCGGGAGCCAGTCACTACCAGTTGAGAGTACTGCCCTTCGGACTCTCTACAGCCCCAGAGTGTTCACAAAGTGCATGGCAGTTGTTACAGCTCACTTGCGACTTCAAGGATTCCAGGTGTTTCCGTACCTAGACGACTGGCTCATTTCCACCCCCACCAGACATCTACTGGAAGAAGCCCTGGCATACTCTCTTCTCGCTGCACAAAGGCTAGGCATAACCATAAACTGGAAAAAATCCAATCTCACCCCATCTCAGTCGACAGAATTCATAGGGGTCATCTTGGACACAAAAAACTGCAGAGCTACTGTTCCAGAGCACAGAATTTTAAGGATAAAGCAACAACTGATTCCAATCCTTTCCAGGGAGAAATCCACGGCTCATTTGGTACTACAGCTGTTGGGTTCCATGGCAGCATCCATCACCATTGTCCCCCTGGCCAAGTTTCACATGAAGCTTCTGCAATGGCTACTGCTCACCCAATGGTATCCCTTTCAACATCCTCTTTCAGCCATGATTCAAGTAACCCACAGGTGCAAACAGGATTTAAATTGGTGGATGACACACAATCTATTACAATGGTCTCACCCCTTCTCCCCCCAGCAACCCAAGGCCACAGTGACCACGGACGCCTCCCTGATGGGGTGGGGGGGCTATGTCAGGGACAGACAGTCCAAGGCACTTGGTCCGAACAGGAGGCCCATCTGCATATAAATGTTCTAGAGCTGAGGGCGGTGCTTCTGGCGTTGCAAGCATTCCATCCCCTGCTACCATCTGGGACAATTGTGATTCAATCAGACAACATGGCAGTGGTCTGGTACATCAACAAACAAGGTGGAACCAAATCTTACCCCCTTTTGTCGAGAGGCCATGAGGATATGGCAATGGGCAATGACTACCAACTGTTTTCTTCTAGCAACGCACATTCCCGGGAGTTCCAACGTGATAGCAGACAGACTCAGCAGGTGCATTCTTCAACGTCACGAGTGGTCCCTGAATCCCTTGATAGCGGCGGAGATCTTCCACTGCTGGGGCCGTCCTTGCTGCGACCTCTTTGCATCCCTGACCAACTACAAATGTAGCAACTACTTTGCCTGATTCCCCCTCTGGGACAGTCACCCAGGGACGCTGTAGTCCACGATTGGCCCTCGGGTCTTCTTTACGCATTTCCACCCTTTCCCTTCATTTCCCAGTTTCTGAAGAAAGCCCGTCAGTTGAAGAGCAAGGAGATCCTCATAGCACCATATTGGCCTCGACAGATTTTGTTTCCCTTGCTTTGGCCTCATCTACTAGATCGACCATGGATTCTGCATCCCACACCAGAGTTGATCTCACATCCACAGAACCTGATTCATCCCAACTTGAACAGCCTGAAACTCACGGCTTGGCTACTACAATTCCCTTGATCGCCAGGCAGAATGATCTTTCTTTACAAATGCAGCAACTACTTTGCCTGATTCCCCCTCTGGGACAGTCACCCAGGGACGCTGTAGTCCACGATTGGCCCTCGGGTCTTCTTTACGCATTTCCACCCTTTCCCTTCATTTCCCAGTTTCTGAAGAAAGCCCGTCGGTTGAAGAGCAAGGAGATCCTCATAGCACCATATTGGCCTCGACAGATTTGGTTTCCCTTGCTTTGGCCTCATCTACTAGATCGACCATGGATTCTGCATCCCACACCAGAGTTGATCTCACATCCACAGAACCAGATTAATCCCAACTTGAACAGCCTGAAACTCACGACTTGGCTACTACAATTCCCTTGATCGCCAGGCAGAATGATCTTTCTTTACCGGTACGTGATATTCTCATTGCTTCTCATAAGTCTCCCACTAGAACTACTTAACTGAGCAAGTGGAAAAGATTTACCTGTTGGCTGAAAGATAAACAAGTAGACCCCTTTTCAGCACCAGTGTTGATAAAACTAGACTATCTGGCCGACCTGTTTCAATCGGGTCTATCGGCCTCTACCATTAGAGTTCATTTGGCTGCAATTTCTAATTTTCACGAAGGTGTCCAAGATTCCTCTCTTATGTCCCATAAATTGTGCAAGACCTTCATAAAAGGTGTGAATCATCTGAAGCCACCTTTTAGAGAACCTATTCAACCATGGGATTTATCATTAGTTCTACAAGCTCTGACAATGTCTCCTTTCGAACCAGCCTCTTCTTGCGACCTCAAGTATTTGTCATGGAAAACCTTGTTTTTGGTCGCCATTACTTCTGCCAGACGTATTTCCAAGCTTCAAGCTCTATGTATCAAGAGTCCATACTTGATTTTTCATAGAGATAGAGTGTCTCTGAGAACTAATCCAACATTTCTGCCTAAAGTGATCTCTGAAATGTCCATTAATCAAGCCATTGAATTGCCAGTTTTCTTTCCTAA
The DNA here is from genome assembly GCF_019279795.1 of Protopterus annectens. Lineage (NCBI taxonomy): Eukaryota > Metazoa > Chordata > Ceratodontiformes > Protopteridae > Protopterus > Protopterus annectens. The sequence goes on from NC_056747.1 coordinate 107,113,943, forward strand.
TCATTCAAACAGAGGAGAGTATTGCCTACATACCCTGGATATCCACAGGCAAATCCGTTTTTTACTTAAACAGGACTAAACCCATTCGTAAATCTGACCAGTTATTTTTGGCTTTCTCTGGATCAACATTAGGATCTGCTGTTGCTAAGGTCACATTAGCTAGATGGTTAAAGGACTGCATGACCTTCATTTATACACAACGTAATATCTCATTGCCTACTACCATGAAAGCTCATTCAACAAGGTCGGTGGCAACTTCTGCTGCCTTCCATGCCAGAGCTTCTTTACATGACATCTGTGCAGCTGCAACTTGGGCTACTCCTCACACTTTCATCAATCATTACAAATTGGATTTGGCCTCCAGAGGAAGAGCATCTTTCAGTTCTATGGTGCTCAGGAATGTCCTTCCATGAGAGCCTCCCAGGAATAGAAGTAGCTGGGGACTCTGTCCCATATGTAAGGAATGAACGAAGATTAACAATATCAGATAAAGAAGTTATGTCTTACCATAACATTCCATCTGTATTGTTGATCCACGTTCAGTCATTACAACCCTCCCTCCTTCCCCTTCCAGTGGCTTCTAGTGGATTTCACCATCTGGTTCTCTTAGGTCATTTGACCAGAGGTAGTCTCTACCTTCTTTGACTTGCAAACTCAATCTGAGGTAACAGGGAGAGGGGGATTGTGGGTAAGAGTTTAGCTCGAGAGTTTGAAGCTGACGCGAGCTTGGATAATGGCCGGTTCGGTTCCGAACTCGGAACCAATACCCATACATAATGACTGAACGAGGATCAGCAATACAGATGGAAAGTTATGGTAAGACATAACTTCTTTTTATATACTCTGCCGATAATGGGGGCCCTATTGTGATTCTAGATTCTTTATGCTATGTTGACAAAATGAATGTTATGTTGTCTGCCAATTCTTTTTATAGTAAAATTACACTGTTTGATGTTAATAACAAGGTAATTCGTATTAAAGACAAGTTGAGTTGTATGATGTCATCTGGGCTGATAGAGGTTTGTTTGATTATTTTTTCTGCAACATTCCTTGATTCCCTTTATACAGGACTGCCCAAGTTACACAAGGATCCTGTAAATCCACCACTTAGACCCATAGTCTCTGGTAGAAAATGGAGTACAGAGTCTATGTTCATCTTTCTAGAAAAGCATTTTAGACCAGTACCAAATCACTTATCTTGAGTGACTCTCAACTATTTCTGATGGATCTTTATGGACCTTTTTCCATTAGTAAAATAAAAAGAAAATCACAAGTGATAATGGAGCACTATATCACACAAAATGAACTTTAATCCACTGGTTTAGCACTTTCAGCCCAAGAATTAGACCTTCATCAGAACAAAGTGTTAAAAAACTGTCTCATTTTATACCATCATCAATATAAATCACACCAATCAAATCTCATTTTACTTAAACTTAATGTAAAAACTGTTTAAATAAAAAGGCATTTTAAATAAAGCATACATTTCTAACAAACATATAAAGTATTTACATTTGTTGTAATAAGCTTTTCTTTTCAACACAGCTTTATAGTTGACACCATTGTTAAGCCCTGGTGCCCTGCATGCATCTAATAAAACCTGCCATTTAAACTCTCTAAAATCTTAAAGTTGTTAATGGGGAATCAAGAAGGTAAGCAAAAGGGTGATTGTGTTACACCTAGCACTTTTAACCCACCCTTGCACCCTGTATTAAAAGCATTTGAGGAATTGTGTGAAATAGAAATTAGGGATTTGTTAAACAAAAGAAGCAAGAGAAAATTTTATAATATGACAGTAGAACAGCAAATGATTTTCAGCTCCATTAAGGATGATATTTCCATCAGGGTCATGCGTGCAGACAAAGGGGGTTCAATAGTCATAGTAAATTCTGATTATTATGTGAAGGGAATGCAGTTATTATTAGCAGATGAAACTGCATATAAAAAGGTTTCCAAAGGTGATGTCCTAAAAGCGTATAAAAGAATAGACTCTTGGCTTTTTGAAGCCTTATCAGAAGGTTTGATTTCTAGGAACATGTATGAGTTTTTTGTAGTAGACAAACCCAGGATAGGGCACCTCTTTGGTTTTCTAAAGATACATAAGGATGGGCACTGTCCCCCTTATAGGCCCATAGTTTCTTCACCAGCATCGAAGTTAGAGCCATGTTCCAAGTTTATAGATAGAACTTTGCTTGAGAGTGCAGAAGACAGACTCCTTTATTAGGGATTCTGTTGATATTTTAAGTAAAATCAATAAAATTAAGGTTGAAGCTGGTGATTTGCTGGTGACAGTTGATGTGGCATCTTTATACACCTGCATTCCTCATGACATGGGGTTAGAGTGGGTTGGGAATTTGTTAATCAACAGTGGAGAATATGAATTAGAAGAGTGCAGGTTCATGTTGGAATGTATGGATAATATTCTTTCATACAATTACTTCATGTTTGACAATGAACATTTTTTGCAAACGAAGGGGGTGGCGATGGGTGCCAGGATGGCTCCCAATTATGCCAACTTAGTTCTGGCTTACTGGGAAAACAACATTATGTCCAAGTTTACCAACAGACACAAAATTGTGAGTTATTATCATTTTATTGATGATTTGTTTTTTATTTGGAGAGGCACACAAACTGAGTGCTTACAGTTCATTGCAGACATGAACAATAGCACCTCTTTTTTGCATTTTACTGGTAGCTGGGATATTTGTAAGATATGTTTCTTAGATTTAGAAGTTATTCTTTAGAAAGTGTATAATCAGAGCTCCTCCTTGCTGCATGTGTTTTTTAATGTTTAAATTGCACACACACATTGAAGAAGAGCTTTTATGACTTGAATAACTTGGGCTAGCTATACCTGAAGTGCTTTAACTAGCAATTTTCCAGTTGTACAATTGTGAATAATTGATTTAGTTTTTCTGGTATATCTTTAAAATCTGGCAAGTGTTTATTTACTGCATTGCTCTCTTGCTTAGGTTTCTTAGCTATAAATCTTAGTTCATTCTGAAGTATGCTACTTTACCCCCCCACCAAACCTTTCTGAATGCATTATTATATAATAACTGCCTGTTGTTGCCTTCATGCTTACCCTAGAATCTCTGCTTTTCTCTTTTCCTAGTTGAACTCTGCAGTTCCCTACAAAACGGTGTCTACAGGACTGCAATCAGTTTCTCTCAACATTTAAACAGAGTAGGTTACACACACAAAAAGCATTGGTTAAGCTTTCACTTACAGTGCTTTGTAATTAAGCAGGTCACCATATTGGTCAGCCATAGGGCTCTTTGTTTCTACTTGAGTGGTTGCCTCCTTCCCCTGTTACTGAAGTAAATTGACTCTTACATTAAGAGCTGTAATACTTACCTTATAGCTTTAGGACACCTTAGGAAACCTTTTAAACTGCAATAGCCCCGCTACGTTCACCCTCGCTGTGCTCGGGCTCTCTTCGCTCCCCTCCCTGCCCCCAATTCCCTCCCGCCCCCAGTACCTCTAAATTTGTAGTATTATAGCCACTCCCCCACTTTCTAGATCCTATCTGCTTTCATCTGGGATAATTCCACCCACCCCCATTCTACTACCTACATTTTAATAGCACCTATTAGCTTTCATCTGGCATTCTCCCATCCCCCTTCCAGTACCTTTACCACACCACTGTATCTTCTGGTGTTGCATCACCAGGTAAAACAGTTCCTTAACCCACTAGCTGAATCACATATAATGATATACTCCTCTTTACTACCCCTCTTGTTCACACCATACCTCCTTGCCTTGTATGAAAACCAGTTTCTCACGGGATTTCAGGTCCCAAAAGGCCATACTATCACTCCAGCTGTAAATCCTTCCACCTTCAACCATACTTACAGTACCAGATCCTATCCAACATCTTGTTCAGTCTGTCAACATCTCAACCCCAGGCACATTAGCTCTAGATCCAAACACTACCACAAACTAATAAACAAATTCCTGAAGTTCATCACCAAGTATAGACTCAACCTAATACTTGGTTGTGATATTTACCCCAACCCTGGCCCACTCACTTCAGATACACATACCCCCTCTACTTGTAATCTAAGCTACAAACCTACAATTAATAGGACAACTAACTCTCTCCTAGTCTGTCATCTCAATATTAGAAGCATTAATAACAAGGTACATGAATTGCATGCACTTCTGGATGTCCACTCCCCTGAGATTCTCTGTTTATCTGAAACCTGGTTAAAACCTAACACTAAAGACAATGAAGTGTTACCACCTGGGTATAACATACACAGGCTGGATCGTGCTTCGAGGAAGAGGGGTGGAGTAGCTGTACTCTATAAATCTGAGTTGAATGTCACCATAGATGTAATACAACCTCCTCAGATTAATAACTCTGAGATTCTTGCCACCAAATTGCAACTTAATAAAAATAAATGCATTAATATCATCTGTATGTACATTTCCCTAGGTAACAATATATCTACATTTGAAGATATCCTGCACTGGCTATCATGTCACTACCCTCAAGAAACCCTACTACTTGGAGACTTTAACATAGACTGGGGCACCTGTTCCTCAGAAGCCCCAACCACCCATATTAACCTGCATGCATTTACACAAATCATATCCACCCCTACCAGGATAGGTAAACCCAACCAAAAAGAAAGTATACTTGACTGGGTACTCATAAACAGTCACCCTCAACTGTACACCTCTGGTACCCTCCTTAATGGCCTAAGCGATCACCTTCTCATATATGTAATTAAGCACAAAACCATTAATTCCCAACAACCCTTACTCAGAAAGGTTAGAAACAATAAAAACTTTGTCCCTGCCAAATTCCAACAAGAACTAAACTCATGTAATTGGTCTATTCTAAAACACCTCCCCTTAGAGGAAGCAGTAGCATACTTTAACAACAAATTCCTTGAGATCCTTGATTTGCATGCACCTGTTCGTTCAAAGAGAACCAAGGCAAAAACTGCACCATGGCTTTCTATAGAGTCTAAACTCAAAATTACCCTTAGAAACAAAGCATGGGCTTTATGGCATTCTTCTAAAGCCCCTCAAGATCACATTAAATAAGGCAATCCAGGAACGAAACCAAAAAATCAATTTTGCAAGACAAAAAACAATACTACTGTAATTTACAGACAGTAAATCAAAATAACCCTCAGAAGTTTAGGGCAGGTTTAAATAATCTACTATATCCTGGACAAACTTCAACCCCAATCCCTGCTACTACTATTGATAACCCCCCTGAAGATGTTTCTGATAGTTTTAACCAATTCTTTACTGAGAAAATTCAACTACCTCCTAGCTCCCCTGGTCCTGAAAGTAGCACCCCTAGAAACCTACTTGCGTTCAGCTTCCAACCAGTTGCCACTTCACTTATCCATACCTTGATCAAAAAATGAAAACCCATTACACTTCCTGCTGATCAACTCCCTGCCGAGTACCTACAAAAATCATCTGATGCTATTGCTTACCCCGTCTCAATACTAATCAATTGAACCATAGTAGAAGTTAAAATTCCCACCATCTGGAAAATATCCTATGCAATCCCACTTCACAAAGGAGACAGCTCTACTGAATTCTCCAATTATAGGCCAATAGCTATACTCTCTCCACTTGCAAAGATTATGGAAAAATGTTTTCTTAGACAACTCATGCACCACCTAATCCAAAATCGCCTTATGGCAGACAGTCAGCATGGCTTCCGTCCTCATCACAGCACTACTTCAGCCCTCCTAGCCTTTACTAACACCATAAACCATAATAATATATACATAAACAATAATTATATATCATCAGCCCTCTTTTTGGATCTTTCCAAGGCATTCGATATGGTTGATCACCAACTTTTAATCCACACCCTGCAAACATTCTGTCTAGATACTGGAGCCCTCCAGTGGTTTCAATCCTACCTGAATGGTCGACAGCAGGCTGTCCTCTGGCAGAACAAACTCTCTAACCTTCTACCTAACACCCTTGGAGTACCACAAGGCTCTATACTAGGGCCCTTGCTGTTCTCCATCTTCATTAACGACCTTTATACTGTCATCCCAAAAGTCAGCTGTATCCAATATGCTGATGACTCTACTCTGATTTGCTCAGCCACATCTCCAGTAGAGTTATGGTCAGCTACCCAGACTACCTTTAATACAATAGAAAACTGGCTTTCTGAACATCGTCTGATCCTAAATCCCAAAAAACTAAAATGCTGTTATTTTCACCAACACGTAGGTCTACCGATTTCACCTTTACCATAAAATCAAATGATGGCACAATAATCTCCCCTGACCCATCTACAAAACTATTAGGTGTCATCATAGACAATAATCTAAAATTTGACCTACATGTTAACCAAACTATCAAAACCATCAATAAAAAACTAGGTTCACTTTACAGAATAAAAGCCTTCCTAACCCCTCCAGCTAAAATTGCCATAGCTTGCTCTCACCTTCTTTCAACCCTTCTGTATCCATCCCCTCTACTCTTGAATTTAAACAAGACTGTCCTTAACAAACTCTGAATTTGCTACAACCACATTGCCAGGTTTGCCACTGGGCTGCCTTTTAGGACACATCATTGCATCAATCTAAATCAGCTTGGGTGGCTTGAACTACCCAGCCTAATCCAGTATAACCAACTGATTATGGCCTATAAAATCCTCTATAATCCGGACAATACTCCTGCGCTTAAAAATATTATCACCCCCTATAACAATCCTAGACCGCTTTGATCCTCTAACAAACTACTAATTCAGACTAGCAAAATTAATAACACAGCCGGTGATTCTCTCTTTGCAAACTCTGTAAGTAGATCCTGGAACTCTCTTCCAGCTGATATTACCTTACTTTCCACCTTAGGTCAATTTAAAACTAGACTCAAACAACATTTGCCACTTAACTGGTTATGTCAATGTATCAAGCCTGGCTAACTCTCTCTAGAATGTGTAAAAATCTGTTAACCAGTTTACTGTGTAATTTAATTTAATCCTGACTTGTGCTCAGGATTAACTGTAACCTGTGGAACTTGTTTAACTTGCTTACTTATGTAATCTCTGTAAATAGTCTGTTTGTAATATGTAATGCTGGTATTATGTAATGCTATATCTGCTTACCCTTGGAGCTTTTCTCCACGGGCCTCCACTGAAAATGGACATGCATCCAGTCGGACTATCCCGGCCAACAAATGTAAAATAAATAAATAAAATAAAATAAATAAATAAATTAAAGAGGAAGGTAAAGATTTTTTTGGGGTCCTGCATCAGTTATAAGAATGTGGAAAGCAGTGGTGTTTTGAGTTACTCTAGTATGCATCCCACTTATGTGAAATATAACATTATAAAGGGGCAGTTAGTAAGGCTTAAGAGACTTACAAGCGATGAAGCACAGTTAGATTTGTTAGTGCAGGAATTGCATTCTAGATTAAAAAACAGAGGGTACCCTTTAAAATAGTCCAAGACATTATTAGTACAAGTGAAAGGGAGGGGCTTAGTGGAAACAGACGAAAGAAGGATTGGGTAACGTCCATGCTGTTAACCTTTACCTTAGACAGTAAAGAAATTAAAAACATAGTGTCCAACAGCTGGAGAATATTAGTTTCAAATAGTGATCTTCAGATGGTAGTAGGAGAAGCCACCATGTTTAACACAAGAGGAAGGAATTTCAAAGAAATGTTAGAAAGTGGGCAAAGAAAAAAGCCTCAAGGCAACATAGGTACTTTTAAATGTAAAAGTTGCAATTTTTGTAATTACATTTCATTGGGAGCAGATTTTAATGTTGCAACTCAGAGCAAGATGTGGCACGTTCCAGGCATTTTTAATTGTAAATGTGTGGTATACATGGCAAAATGTTCCACTTGTTCTTCATTCTATATTGGGAAAACCAATAGGCAACTTAAAAACAGAATGTATGAACACTATTATGCCATCAAAAAGAAAATTTTAGACAATGCTCTTTACAAGCACACTTTAAACTGTGTGAGTAGCAATAACAGTGTTAAGTTTCTTTTTACAGTTATAGATCATGTTCCATTGGGCTTTAATGGAGACAGAGATGGGGAACTAGATTTTAGAGAGCTTAAATGGCAGGTTTTATTAGATGCATGCAGGGCACCAGGGCTTAACAATGGTGTCAACTATAAAGCTGTGTTGAAAAGAAAAGCTTATTACAACAAATGTAAATAGTTTATATGTTTGTTAGAAATGTATGCTTTATTTAAAATGCATTTTTATTTTAACACATTTTAAACAGTTTTTACATTAAGTTTAAGTAAAATGAGATTTGATTGGTGTGATGTGTATTGATGATGGTATAAAAATGAGACAGTTTTTTAACACTTTGTTCTGATGAAGGCCTAATTCTTGGGCTGAAAGCGCTAAACCAGTGGATTAAAGTTCATTTTGTATGATATAGTGCTCCATTATCACTTGTGGTTTTCTTTTTATTTTACCAAAGTTACACAAAGTCTGAGACAAGTCTGCAGTTTTCTTTGAACTTTTTCCATTAGTATAAGTCTGATTTACAATGGGCATGCTGACCAATCAGTGTGCACGTTTTGGAATATTAATGGGGGGGGGGGGGTCATTGTATAATGCAGTTTTATCAAACGCATGCACACACTACACACGTGATAAATAAAACAGTGAAACAATTAAAAAAACACACAATAACACTGAAGCTACACTGTGAGATAATTTTTTCAACAAAAATATTAAAAGACTATGAAATTTGTATAAAGTAACATTTGGTTTAATTGGCATTATACAGAAGGCTTTCATAAAAGTGTTATCAGTTAAACTGCATACTACCCAGTAAATTCCCACCCTCTCCCTGCGCTCTAATCGCAGTGTTATTAAATGCAAGGAGAAGGCTTAGCACTATAAAAAATACAGCTTTGTGATTTCTGAGATTTACGATTTCATGAGTGTTGTTATTAACATCAAGTGGTGTTGTATGCATATCTTCATATAAAAGATACTTCTGGGGTTAAGACAGGTCACCACATGTATTAAATCTCAATAATGTGTTTAACAGAGTTTATAAAAATACATGATGATGTGTTTTTATTTGGAAGATTTGCAGTAAATTTAGTTATTTTATTATGACTAGTTCTAATTTACGTAGAAGAGCTTTATAGAGTTTTGGTGGAGACTAGAGAAATGTATACCAAGATGTGAAGGAGAACTGTATTTTCAGCAGTTTGTATACGTTGTTCTGCCAGAAATAATTTTGATTTGTATTGCATTCTTACTTTATTATTATTTTGTGTGTGATCCAATCTGTACTTACAGATGAAGTTGATGAAGTTCCTAAATGTTGTGTTTTTTCCTATGTGAACAGAATTAGTTTTTTTTTTTGGCACAGTGGTGTTTTTCCCTATGTTAATAGAATTAGCTTTTTTGGCACTGTTGTGTTTTTTCCCAATGTTAATAGAATTGGCTTTTTTTTGGCACTGTTGTGTTTTTTTCCAATGTTAATAGAATTGGCTTTTTTGGCACTGTTGTATTTTTCCCTTTGTTAGTAGAATTAGCTTTTTTGGCACTAGATTATGAAAGGAGTTTTCCATTGTCATTTGAATTTCTTGAGTATATTAATTAATGTTGACTCACCTGTGTATTGAACAATTGTTGAAGGTGTTACTGTTTGCTGCATGTAGAATACTAGATATCCAAGGACTGACACCCTGAGAAACCCAACACTTATGGGTTAGTGGCCGGACTAAGTGTCTAACCCTTGTATACTTTGATGGCAAAGATAACTTCTAAACCAGTTCAGTGTTCTCTTGTTTAGATCTACATAGTTAAATCTGTTTAAGAGCAATTAGTGAGAAACTGGGTCAAAAGTGTTAGAGGAGCTAAAAAAAAAGACACAACTACCTTACCTTGCTTTTTTCTTTACATTTTGTGTTTAGAAATGTAAACCCATGTTGCATTGGAGAAAGAAGGATTTATTTGTGAATGCACCTTTCAATGACATTGAGAGATAAGATGGCTACTGGTCTATAGTTTGAACAATTCTGTTGAGATACTGCTTTTGTAAAGTGGACTTATGTGTGATTTTTTTCCCATATGGGGGTTATGCAATTTTCTTGTACAGATCTGTTTATAAGAATAGAAACTTGATAAACTGAAGATTTTTGTTGCTATATAAACGCATTCATTTGGAAAATTATCTGCTGATACAGCCATTGACTTTTTCTATTTTTTAATATTTTTTACTAGATCATCTAGCAAGCAAAAAGAGCCAGACTTTCATTCATATGTATCTATTAAGGATTTTGTAATGTTATTGCTGTTAGTGTTGGAAGTGCATGAGTTTAATTTTCAGATGATATTAAAACTTGTTTCATTTAGAACGGAATCTGGTCAGACTGTTTACGTGGATTTATTAGTGTATTGATGGAATACCAGACTTGCATTTTTAGGTGTAAACTAACGTATGAGCTTGGTATGTTTTGTCTTGCACCAATGATTTCTGTACAAGCAGTAAAATAAAGTGGGGATTACACAGTGACATACTCATTTATTTATTAACCAGGTTATAGTGTAAGATATATGCATGTCAAATGCACTGGTACATAGGCAAAGGGTAGCAACATGTTTATGAGATTCTGTGAAGACAAACCAAGAGGTCATCATTAACAGAGCCTAAGAACTGACAGATATGTAAACAAAGGCGATTGACTGTTAACTGACAACAGCATCACGTTTCATTTATGATATTAAGTGAAGATAAACCAGGAAACTATCATCATCAGCAGGGCCTTGATAGTTAATGGTCCCGAGTCATTAGTTTCAACACACAAAGGCAGTAAAGCTCAGCTAAACATCTCTTCTTTCTGTTTCTCTGCCCCCCCCCCCCCCCCCCGACAAGTACTGCATAGGGACAGTAAGTTCCTGAGCATTAAAGACAGACATTGTACACTGCTAATATGTGTCTCTAAATTGAAGTAATAAGTATCTATGCATTGAAGGTTAGTTTTGTATGCTTCCTCAATGTATCCCAAATGCATATCCCCCTGAAATGATTCTCCTTAACTGTGACTCCACAAAAATATTCCCTCTAGTACGTGAATGATTATACCATCCAGCAGTTGAACAGATATAATGTTTTCTGGAAACACACTACCTGTAATTAAAACACATACTGTTGCAAGAGTCCAAGTCCCTTCAACTCCCCAAATTTAGGAATTTTCTCCATCCTTACTTTATTATTCACATCCTGCAGTTGCTGCAGCTCAGAGAAAGAGCATTCAGTACAAAATGATAAACGTATAACTTTTTCTTTCTCTGTGATGTCTTGACCTATGAAGCAGGGGATAAAATGTAATCCTATGGTCATTATTATACCATGTACCCAACAAACTCACATCAGAAAACATATCAAGCACTTATGCCCAAGCTTACACTGCCCAAGCAAATTCACTTTGAGCACCTGAAAGAAAGCATATTGTCCAATGGTAGCACATTTGTGGTATTGTACAATGGTACTAAACCTCTACCCATCAATATTGTACCTACCCACCGAAGTTGGTGTTGTACACTGGTGACAAGTGTCTATAAAACCTCCTACCCACCAACATTGATGTTGTACACTGAGGATAACTGTCTATAAAACCTCCGCCCATGAACATGGTGCATACCCAAAAAACATTGGTGTTGTACACTGGGAATAAGTGTCTATAAAACCTCTGCCATTGATATGGTACCTACTCACTGAAGTTAGTGGTGTGCAGTGGTGATGAGTGTCTATAAAACCTCTGTCCATCAACATGGTACCTACCCACTGAAGCTGGTATTGCATACTGTTGTCTATATAATGAAGGTGATTTTGTTTTGCACAATGGGATAGAAAGTGACACTGGACATGGGCATTGTACAGCAGTAGTAAGTATCTGTACACTGAAGACAGATATTTTACAGAGGTAGGTAGTGCATAAATATTGAAAATGTGTATTGTATAGCAGAACCAGAAGTAAAAATTATTAATAAACAGGAAAAAACAACCAACCTGTGCTGTGTAAATGTCTCACCAAACAAATAAACCAGAGTAAAGCAGTCCAAAAAATGTAGAATGATGAAATGACACCAGGCTCTCAGCATAAAATGAACAATCTTTTATTTTAAAACAACATAAGTGCTTTCACAGCTCCTGCTGCTCCTTCAGATGTCAGTATAAAAATGCAATCACACACACAGCAATTTATACAGAAATCCAACTAGTAAAGCAATCAGTTAAGCAATTATGTATTAAAAGAATACAAACAATGAATGTAATAAAAATTAAAAAAAAAGCAGAGATAAACTTAAAATCAACTAATGCGCATAAGTATATGTAAAGCTCATCTAAAACGTGACTGTGTTTGTAACAAAGGTTTAAGGGGAACTTTATCATTTAATCCTGAACCATAATCAGCCCTTAACCAAGCTATACACTTGCCCTCTAAGCTTTCAGTGGCATTCCTAACGTCCCCCAGCCTCTTAGTAGCTGCTACCTGTGCTATAACTTTTAACTTAAAACAATGTGTGTGTGAGGTGAGCTTCACGTTTAGAAAGAGCACTGCATTCAGTACCATTATTCATATGTCTTAAATGTTCTACTGTACGTTCCTTCAACTGTCTATCAGTCTTGCCTACATAAAACGTGGTGCAGGCAGTGCAACACGCTAAATAAACCACGTGAGAAGAAGTGCAAGTAGCTTGAACATCAAACACATACTGTTTACCCTGATCTGGATGTATAAACATACCACTGGTGTCAATATATCTGCAGCACTTGCAAGTATGACATGGTCCAGTACCTTTATAAGTGGAACCCATTTTATTCCTAGTAGTTCTGCCATCAGTAAACTGTTTTGGATAACAAAGCATCTGTTTTAAAGATTGTTTCTTCTTAAAGTCTGGTATGTCCTTGGAGTTTGATGATACTGAGACTGACACTGATATTCTACAACTGAGATAAGGTATTTCTAAACTAGAGAAGGTTCTTTATAAACTGAAGAGAACACAATGCCAACGCTATCATCTGGAAATGTGTCTTTAATTCAGTGTTGTTCCTAGGGGTTTGCTAGTGTCTGCAAACGGTTTAGACATGGGAGCAAGGAAAAAAACATTTGTAGTAGCTGCTGAGGTGCACAATGACAAGAATAAAACTGTTCAAGCTGTTGGTGAACAACACAATGCTAATAGCTTGAATTTTCCTTTACCTATACACCAGAAAACTGCAGAGAGATGACCAAAGTCCCAGAGCCAGACAAGGTGCAAACGCAAGTTGAATCAGGACTCTGTAGAAACACCAAGCATAAATAGGTACTTGCAAAAGACTTGATTTATAACTTGTCTTGTGTAAATTACTGAGTACTGAAGAATTATCATTGTTACAGAAGGGTCTTTCTTTTCTGCCCTTCCAAAATACTGATATTACTGAGATGGTTTCTGATGTGAAAACTTTCACTAGAAATTTAATGTTAAAGTATATGGTTAAAGACAATGTAGTTATTTCAAGTAAATATGTTTTTAGGAAGCCAAGTACTTGCACACCTGTTTTACATTCCTTTAATGAGGCATTTGAAAAAATATGTTTAGATGAAATTTATAAATTTGATTCTGCAAATAAGGGGAAACACATTTTTTAATATGACTGTTAGAGAAAAAGAAGTGAACATGTAATGTGCGATCAAAGCATTGTACACCCTGCCGATAATGGGGGCCCTATTGTGATTCTAGATTCTGTATGGTATGCTGACAAAATGAATGTTATGTTGTCTGCCAATTCTTTTTATAGTAAAATTACACTGTTTGATGTTAATAACAAGGTAATTCGTATTAAAGACAGGTTGAGTTGTATGATGTCATCTGGGCTGATAGAGGTTTGTTTGATTATTTTTTCTGCAACATTCCTTGATTCCCTTTATACAGGACTGCCCAAGTTACACAAGGATCCTGTAAATCCACCGCTTAGACCCATAGTCTCTGGTAGAAAATGGAGTACAGACTCTATGTTCATCTTTCTAGAAAAGCATTTTAGACCACTTGTCAGTACCAAATCACTTATCCTGAGTGACTCCCAACAATTTCTGATAGATCTTTATGGGTTTACACAGGCTACATTTGATGTAGAGGCATGATACTTGGTAACTTTGGATGTAAGTTCCCTCTTCACAGTTATACCAAATACATTAGGTATTGAATGGGTGGTACAATATTTGACGGAACAACATATATTTAGTGATAGTAAGGTTGAATTACAGTTGGTTTTGTATAACATGTTTTTGTTTTTGATGGTAATTATTTTTTGCAAAGAGATGGCGTAGCAATGGGACATCATGTGCCAACAGCTACGCCAGTCTCATTATGCTCATCTGGGAACTTAAGCACATTTTTGTTGATACATATGTACAGCACATTTTATTTCACAGACATTTTGTGGATGATTTATTTTCAATTTGGAAGGGTACACAAGATGAGTTGGTCAAGTTTATAGAAGAGTTCAATGCTAGTACTACATTTCTGCGATTTACAGCTGAGTATTCCAAGGTGGAAATTAGTTACTTAGATGTACTTATCAGAGTTTCAAGCAGTGGACAGATGGATACTTCACTGTACAGGAAAAAGCTCCAAAGGCAGTAGTTTTTCCATATTCATAAAGGATGCGCACACCTCCAGACTGGTATCCCAACATAATGCATCAGAGATACTTCAGCTGCAACTAACATTGGGTAAGACAGCGATTCAGGTCGTAGCCTGCTATAGGTCCCCAACTATGTCCCATGACTCACACTTCATGTTCCTAAGCACCTGGTCATACTGGGTGACTTCAACTACCCCTCCATTAACTGGGAAAACTACTTATGTACCAATACACTTGCCCAGCATTTCCTGGAATTCATTAATTCCAATGCCCTGGACCAGCTTGTTCTTACCCCCACTAGAGGTAGCAACATCCTTGACCTGGTCATTATTAACATGGGCGACCATAACTCTACACCAGTAGTCAACTCCTCCCTGGTTAGATCCTTCCACAAACTAATCACCTTGGAAATCCACATCCCTCTTACCACCCTTCCCCTGCAAAGGTAACCACCATGAAAAACTTCTCCAAAGCTAACTTTGGGCTCCCAAAAACAGAGGTGGCTAACTTCATGGCACCCATGCAAATGGAGAATAGTTGCATGACTGCCGAATCATACACCAATGCACTGTACGAACACATACACAAATGCATGGATCTCGCCATACCCAATAGAACCAAGATGCTTTCCTCCAAAAAAAGGAAGCCAATCTGGTGCTCCCCTGCCATAAACAAACTCTACAACAGAAGGAGGAAACTGATGCAGAATAAGGTGAAGTCTCAAGACTGGAAAAACTCCCTTATCATCCTCAACAAAAGGTTGAGATCCCTCATCAAATCCTCTAAAGCTAGCTATGAAAACAGAATTGCAACAGATAGTAAAGAAGACCACAAGGCCTTCTATAGTTATGTAAAGAATCTCCACGGCAATACTCAGATTTGTTCTGAGCTACTGCACAATGGTACCTCCTATACTGAGCCAACAGATATTGCCAATATACTGGCTGACAGATTCAGTGCCAACTTTACCCCCCTAAAGGACCAATCACAATACTGTTAGATTGCCAGGCACCCAGTATTACTGCTGCACAGGTTAAAACTTCACTGTCTAAGGCCAAGAATACAGCTTTTATGGGATCTGACAATATCCCTGGCTGTATTCTGCATGAACTACAGAGTAAACTGGCACCTCACCTGTGTGCCCTGTTCAATCACAGCCTCACCTCAGGCTTTGTCCCTACTGAATGGCACACTGCTACAGTCATCCCTCTCCACAAAGGAGGAGCGACTACTGACCCTGGAAACTATCACCCTATTAGCCTGACGAGCCTGATATGCAAAGCTATGGAACGCATCATCATGGGCTTAATAAACAAGGATATAGGGAATCTCCAAACTCTGGATCCCACACAGTTTGGTTTTGTGAAGGGTAGATCTTGCCTGCTCAACTTGGTTGACTTCTTTGAACCAGTCACCAGAGCTGTGGATGAAGGCAAGGTGGTTCATACAGCCTACCTTGATCTGGCCAAGGCCTTTGATACCATTCCCTACTCAGGAATCCTAGAAAAACTCACTAAGCTAGGCAGCAACCCCTACATCACTTGGTGGGTTGCAAACTGGCTCTCAGATAGAACCCACAGTGTGAAAGTAGCTGACTTCAAATCAGACTTCCGACCAGTCATGAGTGGAGTCCAATAGGGTTCGGTCCTGGGTCTTCTCCTGTTTGGTATCTACTTCTCTGAAGTCCAGGCCAACACAAAGGGACTCTGGCTGACAAAGTTCGCAGACAATTACAAGTTGCAAGCTAATATTAACTCCCCAAGTGATGTTGACATCCTACAGAAAGACCTCATTGAGATCAATGACTGGTGTCAGAACCATGGCCTTAAGCTCAATACCAAAAAATGTGTTGTCATCCCCTTTGGGAAAAACCCGGTTCCCATGAATTACCACATCAATGGTAGTCCAATGAACACAGAAGGCATTATATCTTTTGACCGCCACATTGCCACTGTGGTCAGAAAGTCCTAATGTGTGGCACATTTTATTACTAAGGGTTTTACATCCAGGAAGAAAGAGGTCATTGTCACCCTCTACTCTTCCCTCATTAGGCCAGTCATCAAGTACAATGCCCCATTTGGCATGTACCTCACTAGACACCTGCAACAACAGGAGAGGCCACAAAAGTACTTCACAAAGCGGATCCTAGGCCTTAAACACTTGCCCTATTTGGACAGACTCAAAACTCCAACTATTCTCCATCTCATATCGCCTACTTAGAGGCAATCTCTGCTTGACTTACAAAGCCATGTTCGACCCAGCTCTGTTAGAAATGCTACATCTAAAGAAATCCCAATCTCTGCGCACTACACACTTAAGAGACTTCAACCTTATTACCACAATCAACAGAACATGCTGGAGGGACAGGTTTATAACCCAGAGACTGCCCATGCTATGGAATAGACTTCCCATACATGTCAAACAGAGCACCTCACTGGCCCTCTTCAAGAGAAATCTTGATGAGCGTATGGGAAATAGAAAATTCACCCCAAGGATCACTCCAGTGGCTCTAATCGACAGAGGAACTGGGAACTAAGGTTAGGTGGCACGATGCCAGGGTAATCCTGTGGGCTACACATGCAAAGGCTCCAGGGCTATTAGCCTAGTACACACCTATGAACAACTTTTTACATCGAACAAGCATGCACCCTAAATATGTATTTGATAACATAGTACAAGGGCAAGGACTTAGAGTTTCAAGGGTGAATGTCAGTGATGACAATTTTATAGCTGAAATGAATGACCTGGAGAATAAGTTTGTGGATAGGGGCTACAAGAGGTGTAATGTACAACAAGTATTGAACAAAGTTTCTGATGTTAGAGAAGGTAGAGGCATGCACTTCTTTTCTTCAAATCCACCTTCAGTTCACCCCAAGAGACTGAATGATGGCAAATGCAGGGTACCAATGATTTATCCTTATACTACTGGGTATGTCTTGGATATTATAAGGAAACATTGGCCCATTTTAACAACAAATAATGATCTTAAAAAGATAGTAGGTGAACAACCTAGCTTTATCTTTTAGAAGAAACGATCTTTAAAACAGATGCTTTGTTATCCAAAACAATTTATTGATGGTAGAACTACTAGGAATAAAATGAGTTCCACTTATAAAGGTACTGGACCATGTCATACTTGCAAGTGCTGCAGATATACTGACACCAGTGGTATGTTTGTACATCCAGATCAGGGTAAACAGTATGTGTTTGATGTTCAAGCTACTTGCACTTCTTCTCATGTGGTTTATTTAGCGTGTTGCACTGCCTGCACCACGTTTTATGTAGGCAAGACTGATAGACAGTTGAAGGAACATACAGTAGAACATTTAAGACATATAAATAATGGTACTGTGTGCAGTGCTCTTTCTAAACGTGAAGCTCACCTCACACACACATTGTTTTAAGTTAAAAGTTATAGCACAGGTAGCAGCTACTAAGAGGCTGGGTGACGTTAGGAATGCCACTGAAAGCTTAGAGGGCAAGTGGATAGCTTGGTTAAGGGCTGATTATGGTTCAGGACTAAATGATAAAGTTCCCCTTAAACCTTTGTTACAAACACAGTCACATTTTAGATGAGCTTTAATATACTTATGTGCATTAGTTGATTTTACGTTTCTCTCTGATTTTTTTAAAATTTTTATTACATTCATTGTTTGTATTCCTTTAATACATAATTGCTTAATTGATTGCTTTGCTAGATGGATTTCTGTATAAATTGCCATGTGTGTGATTGCATTTTTATACTGATCTGAAGAAGCAGCAAGAGCTGTGAAAGCACTTATGTCATTTTAAAATAAAAGATTGTTCGTTTTTTGCTGAGAGCCTGGTGTTATCTCATCATTCTACTTTTTTGGACTGCTAACAATTATTAATATTTGTGCACAGAGCATCAACAGATTTTGTGATTGGAAAATAAGAAAGAAACCTAGGCTTACAATTCTTTAAGTGTCTATACATTGAAGTTAATTCAACAAAACTTAAAATAAGTGACTGTTGTAACCGCTAGATGGAAAACAGAGATATGCACTCAAGCGCTGTCTGCACTGTTGCAAAGTAAGTTAGACAACTGTGAGAGTAGATGCTAACAGTAAATAATACAAATGAGGTGGAAAAGGATGAAGCACAGAAATAAATGAGACTGAAATTAAGCAGAATGATGAAGAAAGACGTGAGATGGCAACCATGGATTGGGAGGGGGGATAATGAAAAATGTGGAAAACATTTCCCAAGATGGGGTGGCCATTTAGGTTTGTAGTCTACAATCATGGAAACAGGACTCCAAGATTAAGAAGATTTAGAGATTGAAAAATAAACCCTTGTAACTGCTGCTGATTTCTTTTTGCTTGATAGACCTTAGGATTTCTTCTCCCAAATAGTTTCTGAGAAGGCATTTCATTTGCTGGAAAATAGTGGGTAAAGTCCTTGTCACCATACCTCTTTCTGAAGGAGTCTCAGCAAAACCTGATTCATTGATCTAAGGGCCGTGATGGACATACCAGGCACATGCCTGAGATAACAAAGGGCAGTCGGATCTGTAAAGGAATCTTTGATGAAATGTCAGACAAATATATTCTGGAACTCAGGATTTTCTACCTACCTAAGAAGTACATATTGATAGTGCCTCCAGCAATGATGTTTGGCAGATGTCACAACCATATGATAAGTCTTTTCTAGCCTGACCACCCTGCTAGTGGAAACAATGGTATACCATCCAGCCAGGTTAATTAAGAAACATTCCTTTGATTACATGATGTTGTGGGAATCAAATTGTGTGGGAAACATATGGTAATGGTGTCACCCATTTCCTTAACCAACTAAAACATGCTACCAGCATTAATAAAGAATGTAGCTGTCTTTGTTGATGGAACTTTGAATAGGTATCAGAATTCTACACATTTATTTATGAATGAAAAAGCTGTATAGCTAACACTGCTCAAATCTAAACAGTACAAAAAACAAAGCTATATAATAGCAAGCAATACTGCTACCGTACTGTTGCACTGCAGTGCCGAGATACATGAAGGATAAAAAATAACAGAGATGATTACATTTTGGAGTGGAATTCATTGAATTAAACATCTGTAGTTCTGCAGCATTTTGGTGCTCAGTATGTAGTGAATCTTAATTTTGCTTGCCCTCAAAATTGAGTCATAAAAATGTCTCTGACAGCATACTTCTTTACAGAGGGTCAACACTGTAAACATGAGAACAAAAGCAACTAGTATAATGACTTGTGTATGTGTGATTGTAGAATGAAACAGCCTATCTAGTCTGCCATGTAAGTGCAATTAACATCCTTCTTTCCCTCTACCTGTTCCTCCCTTTCGCTTCAACCTTTCTTCATGTGTTCCATGCCTTTTTGTCGAGATGAACAAGTATGAGACGTTAAGAGTGAGAAGAAGTTTTACTACGGATTTACTCTTATGGCAGTTTTTTCTTTGTTGCAACAAGTTATGCAGGATTTGTTATGGCATTATGGCTTCTCCCCTAAAACCCCCACCATTCAGTCCATGAGTACTTTATACACCACCAGAGTGTGGTTTATTGGTTCAGTATTTGTATACCTTACCAAAATGTGGGTTGTCAGTCCACCTTGTAGCTGACTTGTGAGTTGCACAAGAGAGGAAGGACCCAAAGAGCTGCCTCTGCTGCTCACTGTGGCTTAGGTTGCTTGAATGAGTGGTCTTACCATGTCTGAATGCAGACATCATTTTTGAGGTTTATTTATGTATTTATATAACATTTGCTTACTGGGAAAGTCCGACTGGGACAGAGCCTATTTTCAGTGGAGGCCTGGGGAGAAACACTCCAGATTCATGTGTTTGGAATGTGGGAGAAAACAGGTGCACCCAGAGGAAACCCGTGCAAATGCAGGGAGGACATGCAGACTCTACACACGTCACCCCAGCAGAAAATTGAACCGGAGAACCTCTTGCTGTGAGGCAACAATGCTAACCGCTCCACCAGGTTAGGTCCTGAAATGAGATATAGTTACTGTGAATGGCTCACCCTGACCCCAGGCATGGGAAGTCAAAATTCTGACCACAACCTGCCTGACTCCTGCTGTCCTCTGGCAATATTCTCTACCAGAGTTAGACATGTTGTGCACCATGCTTGCACTCTTCCCCTTTAGGCCCCCCTCCCCATAAAAGGTGATTGGGAATATACCTTGTCATTCCTTCCATACCCCTGCTTGCTCCAAAAGGTGTCAGAGTCACTATTGAAACTCAGGCCATATTCAGGGCTTTGTACCTGTATGTCAACAGACCTGGCTGAAGGCAGGATTATGACTGGCAATACCCAGTTGTTTTAGCTTCTCTTAAAGATGCATACACTATTTTCACGTATTCCTTCATATGTGGCATTCTTTATACTTTAATGAAGAGTTATTAAATTGTAATATTTGACTAACACAAGACAGGACAGGATTTTTACCAGGTCAGAAATTTGGCAGTTCACAGATATCAGCATTCAATTTATCTGTGCTGGTTGTTAATAATAGAAGCACTAGTGATAAGTTTTTTTATTGGAAAAATTGCTACATTCGCATGCGACCATATGTTGAGACCATAAGATCAAAGTTTTGCAACTTTGAATTGTTTAAATGGAGATCTCCATACAACGTGGAATGGTATATTTATCGTCTTCCTCACTGTAGTGCTGTCTCAGAGTTGGTATATTTAATTAGCAGATGATGTGGGGGGAGTGCATGGGGGGGGGGGGGTTGCCCTCCTGCAAAAATTAATTTTTTTTTTTATTTAAATTTCGAAGTTTCAAAACATCGATCTGATGTTCTCCAGCATAAGAAAGTTGAGGTTTTGAAAGTTCGAAATTTAGAAGTAAACCTGTGCACACACCACCGTGATACCCTAAAAAGCCTCAAATAGCTTCTACTTCCAAGTAGGGATACTCTTTTTTAAATAACTTTACTGTTCAAAATAATAAAGCTAATTTATTGGCTACCTCTGAGAGTTAAACTCCCAAAGACCAAGCCTACGTTATCAGAAATAGTCAAGATGATAACCTCAGGCTAGCCTGGCTTTGTTTCAAAATAATTATGGCAGACAAAGTCTTTTCCAGGGTAGGACTTGCCATATGGAACTATCTCACAAATGAAAAAAGAAAGCAGTGAAAAAAAGAGAACACCTATACAAAGAAGCTATAGGTACACATGCTTTCATGATAATGGTCGAATAGGCAAGCCTTATAAGCCAACATATAGCAACACATTTAATTTTGTTATCTACATATGAACTGAAACTTTCACATTTATTGTATAAATTGTATTTACATTTTATTTCAGTTTGTACTAGCAATGTTTTCAACATATTCTACCCATGTATTTACTACTTTCTGTTACAATACTATTCTGCCTTCTGCATGGCATGTATTACTCGGCAAACAAATAGCACACAAAAAAAGAAATAAATAAATAGCTAAATAGACAGACAAATAACTAGCTGGCTAGATAGATAGATAAGACAAAGCAATAAACAGTGTATTGCTCATGACACTGCACTGGATAGTTTGTAGTTGGATCTAACTATAATATTGTGCCTCAAAAGATCTACATTTGGCAGGGTGTTTTTTCTTCCTTGTTATGTTTACGGGCATGTGTCATGTGCGTTAGAGTTGTTGTTGTCTTTCGGCTTTTCCCGGTTAGGGGTCGCCACAGCGAAACTCCGGTCTGCTAATGATTGGCAGTAGATTTTGACAAACGCAGAGGTGCCAGCTCGACGTTCAACCTTCAACGAAGGCACGCCCTTTTACGCATGTTTTTCGAACGCCCACCCAACCACGGGGAGGACATGCAGACTCCACACAGAAGGCACTCCTCGCACTCCAGCCGAGAATCGAACGGGAGAACCTCTTGCTGTGAGGCAACAATGCTACCGCTGCACCACCGCGGATGATAAGAATGGTTATTCTAAAGAACAGCAGTTTATATTGATTGTACATGCACCCTGGGTATATAATGTGCAGTTATTTGAGGAATTATTTGCTTTGCCTGCATTATGGGAGTGGGTAAAATATTTGGGGATTGCATTAGCATACTGGCAGGTGAGATAGGAGATTCTCCAGAGTGTCTTTGAGGTATATTTATATATGTACTGATCTTAGTTATGTTTTTTTTTTTATTTTCTATGTTTGTTTTTAGCTTCAGCATTAATTTTCTAGAAATGAGGACTAATCCCAAGAATTGAGATGGGTTTGCTATGTTAGCTCAATTTCTTATTGTATGAAACATCACCTCCCATATAAATGTATCATCCAGTTCCCATGGGTTCATACAAAATTGTTCTAACAAGTACTCAAACCAATCTGTTCATGCAAATATACAAACCACTACATTTAAAATAAATGTCTCTGCAGAGGAAAAGTTCACCGGCACCACCATGTGACAGTTTCACCCCTACCATGTGACAGCTTCATCTCTCTACACTCCTTTACTTTATTATTCTTATCAGTATCCAGTGCAGATCTTACAAAGTGCAGTAATTAAGAAAAACATTAAAAGAATTATTTGCCTTTTTCCATGGTGCTGCAAGCTCAAAGAAAGAAAGTAAAGAATAACACAGTCATGGTGTGCAGAAGTACATCACTAAACTTTGTAGCAAACAAGCAAACATGAGCAAATATCATCCGCATGTAACAAAGCCTGAACATAATTTAAAAAAGCAATGTACCTTAAAGCACATAAAGGCAAGATTTTGAGACATTAAGCCACTTCATGTTTACAAAACCTGGAAACCTGGCTAACCAATGCACAGCTCATGCTCAACCCTAATAAAATCAAACTAATAATGTTTCACCTTGCAAAAGCCATAGAAGACCCCATCCCTCCATTCAACATATCTTCCATTAACAATATTCCCATTACTCCAGTAACCCAAACTAAACTCCTTGGGGTTTTTATAGACAACAACATGAGATTTAACTCACACATTGCCCAGACAATAAAAAATGTCCACAAAAAGCTCGGAACCCAATATAGGAGTAAGAAATATCTAACCAATAATACTAACGCCATTACTGCTAGAACCCACTTACTCTGTACTCTCCTATATGCACCCCCATACTTGTCACTCTTAACAAATCTGACTTATCCAAATTTAACACATTCTACAATAAAATAGCAAAGTCTGCAAATTACTCAACTTACAAATCCCACCATTGTCTAGTCCTCAAGCAGCTTACTTGGCTAGAATCTCCAAATCTGTAAGTCCTCAGCCAACTCGTAATCGCCCATCAAATTCTCTATCAGTGAGATAAAGCACCGTTAAATACTTCACTTCAGTAACAAATCATTAATAAATATAACCAGAAGTAAGAACGTTGCAGGTGACCCTCTTTACTCTAACTGCATTGCAAAAATTTGGAATAACTTGCCTGTAGACATATGTTCTACAACCAATAAATCTAACAAAAAAACTTCTAAAAGCTCATCTAGCTAGTACATGGCTATGTCCCTGTTTCAGTCCAGGGTAGTTACTAACTTATCTGGAGAAGAAAGTAATACCAAATACATCTTTTTGTATTCACCCCTCTAATCTTTTTCTGTGAACTCCAGATTTTATATATGTTGGTGCTTGCGACGGTATCTGCATATATTTATTACAACTCTGTTACTCAGCTGTATCACCAGCTTCATCTACCTAAGATACTACTGCTAATTTATCAAGACTCTCATCAGTACTCTCCCAGCACTGCTCTACATTGTCAGAAACAATTCTGAATTGTAAATTATGCTTCCATTTCTAAATATATTCATGTCTAATTGTATTGTATTATGTTGTATTATGTAAGGCTCTCTATTCTTTACTCTAAATGTACTGCATCTCTGTTTTACTGTTATTCTTCATATATTTTGTATCTTTTCTACTTGGAGCTTTTCTCCCTGGACCACCTCTGAAAATAGGCGAGTTGCCCAGTCAGACTTTCCTGGTAATCAAATGTAAAATAAAATAAATAAAAGGGCACATTTTCGTAGTTTTTTTACTTTAAGTATTATTCTCTATCAGTTGTAGGAATCTGGTAAATGGGATGGACACTGACACTATCAATCTTAATGAGACTTGTTTATTGCTAATACTATTAATTATTGGACATTTATTAGGTGTGATTCACCCATCTGTCTATTTGTTTTATGGGCAGACAAGCCATGGCCTGGTCAGGATGTTCTTTTCTGTTAGGTTGTATTGTCATCTTATAATCTTTATATCATTTTGATTTTGTATAATGCATTTTTTTTCTTTTTATATTTTGCAAAAAAGTGATAACAGCTACCTTGAGAGTACTGATGTAAGGAAACAGTTTCAGAGTTACTGTGAACTGAGAAAAAATCTACTGTATATTAATTACATTACATTCATCTTTTTTTCTATTATTAAATTAATTTAATGCAGTTAATATATCTAGTTTATATTAATTGCATTAATTGCAAAGAGATGATATGTCCATCTAGTCTGCCCTTTAAATGCAGTAAAGGTCTGCCTCTCCTTCTTTCCTCTCTTCCCCTTTGCCTCTTCTCTATCTGTCCCATACTCTCTCTTGAATGCCACAGTGGATTTGTGCTCCATTCCATACTCTAGCAATACATTCAGAAGGTTGAAAACCATGTCCTTGAAGTATAACCTGCTACTTATACTTCCTGTTTGGTGCAGATCCTTCACATTTCCCTGGCATGAGCTTGTGTGCCAGTATCATGCCTTCCCCTCACTATTCTGGTAGCAAGTGACAAGAGATTTGATTCCTCTAGTCTCTGGTTATATTCTTTTTCCTGCATGCCTGCTGGCTTTCGTAAGGGTTCGTACCAGAATCCTGATGTCCCTCACCTTGTAGTGCCACAAAAACTGCACACAGTAATCATTGTGTTGTCTGACCAGGCCTAGGAAAGCAAACACATTTCCTCTTTGCTTCTGGAGTCTATCCACCTAATGGTGCACTTCAAAATTCTGTTGGCTACTATTACATTTCTATTACCATGGTGCTACTGGTTCGGTCTGTGGACAATCCCAATTCCTAGATCCTTTTTCCTGTCTCCAACTGTTGCAGTTCATCAGCTGATATTTTACACCTAGGTCGCTGTGACCAAAGTGCAGTGCTTTACATTTATCTGGTCTGAACTTCAATTGCTATCTTTCAAACTAATCGGTCAGCATTACCAAATCTTTCCTTAGTCTTTTCCCTCATCCTTCACTGTTACTCCTAACTTTGTTTCATCATTTAATAAGATGATAATGTTCTTCCTTCTCTCAGATGTACTTGAAATGAACAGACTGAGGAGAACTGGAACCAGGTTCAAACACTGTAGTTCTGTGCTAGACAATTTCCTTATATCCCACTCACTGCACCCCCCTGTGTCCTATTCTATAACTATGCAGTGGCTGAATTCTTTAGCCTTGATTGGACTTCAAAAACATAGAAGGATTGGTAGTACAGACAGACCACATATACCAGTACTCACTTGTCTACCAGCTGCCCTTTTTGAGGACACAAGGTACCACAGAAATCGCCTATGCTTAAGTTGCTGATTCAAAGTCTGGTAAGTTCCATGATTCATTAGTATGATAGACAATCATATTGTATATTATCATATGAGAAACAGTGGTGTTTTAAAGCAGCTTTAAGACCAGAGGCGGTGTTAGCATTTTAGGGACCCCACCAAATGTCAAGTCAGGAGCCTCCTAGGCACTTCCAGACTAAGTATCACCCTGTCACTCCCACCCCTACAGTGCAACTTTTACTTTGTGCTGCAAACTTTTGGGAGTAGTACGCACAGACTGATTTGTAGCGTCAGTGCTCTTACATTACAACAGGCCTGTATAGCATACTGTGTTGGCCCATCTCACAAAGGGACATTCATAGTTCCTACAGTGATACATTACAACAACTCTATGTACAAGGATAGGCTTAGGTGAAATGGTGCCTTAGGTGTACTGTTTCAGCCCCCCCCCCACACACACACCTCTAGTACTCCCCCCGTTTTCCCCCATCTTGGGCTCCCCACATCACCCACATTATTTTTCCTTCCTTTTCTCACATTTTGCCTTATTCTTCAGCATTTTCAATAAGCTGTGACTTTATATATGCTCTGAATTGCATTTTAAAGTTTTTTTGTTTTTTTTTATACAACTTTTTTATCCAGTGGAAATATGAACATATATTATGATTAAGATGATTAGGGTGATTGTGAGGAAAGTGAAAAAAAATAATTATTGCAGTAATCTATTTTGTTGCTCCTAGACAGTATACTGCCACTACACAAGCGATGCTAACCCTTCTTTGCACACCTCTGAGGTCTGTGAGAAAAGTAAAAGAAACAATGACCACACAATCCTCAGTCCAAACACAAAATATAATGACCATCTGTGTACACCTCTATGGTTTGACTGTGATGAAATTTAAAGAAGTAATAACCAGACAAATACGTCACAAAATATCAAGATAATTGGCTGCGGTTGGGGCCCCCCAGGAACAGGGGGCCCCCAGCAACCATAGGGTTTGCTGGTGCCTAAAGCTGGCTGTGTTTAAGACTAATGTGACTGTATGATGAGTGAAATTACTCTATCTCAATTTCAAGAGCTCACAGAAGAATTAGAATTGTAAAAGGTACGTTTGAGGACAAAAGCAAGAATATGAGCAAAAATAGATTACAATTATTAATGAAAGTCATAAGAGACTTGAAAGCATGAGAAATGTACCCATTGATAAAGTCTGCACAAGAAGTAGTAAAATGCATGATTAAAAATGGTCTGCATTTAATCAACTGTATAGAAACTGTGGCATGAGTCATTTTAATAGAATGTACACAATGAAAGAAATTAATTTGCAACTCAGCTGAAGTGAGTGTATGTGGTAGAAGAAAGCAAAGAAAATGTATTTGTGACACAATATGTGCTGAAAGAGTAAATACTGCATAGGGACTTGACAAGAGAGTCAGTTAGAAAACCCTGAGTAGAAATCTTAAAATGTTTCATCAAACTGTCATGTTTACACCACACACACATGCAGAGTATAGTGTATTGTGATGTCTGTTTAAATGTTCAAAGCTTTTCTTCTGAAGCAAATTAAACTAAAGCCTTTTGAGTACACTTTGCTTATTTGTCTGAGTCACCATGTGAAGCAACTTGGTCAGAAATCATTTACATGTGAATATAAGACCATGAAAAACCCACACACACACACTTGCACAATAATTTGTTAACTAGGGTAGGTCACTGATCCAGAAGGATCCTTTTTAAGCTCAGTATGGTAACACTGTCTAGTTAAATGATCTGTTAAAGGTCACACAGACAAAAGAAGGCTGTGGCAATCAAATCCTAGACTGTAGGGTATGAGTATATTAGTCATAATTTTAAATCTCTGTATAAAACTGAAGAACAACATACAAATACAGTAAAAAACAGGATTCGGTTTCAGATGTTTGGAATAGAAGCTTCAGCCATATTTGGTTAATGAACTTGTCAGATGCTTGCTATAGTAAAAATAATTCAGAATGTACATGCAAAAAATGGTGATTTATTTCACAAGTATGAATTTTATTTATGTGTTCTTCTGGGTTCTTTGACATAGTTAATCATGTTCAGATATGTCCTGCCATTTTGCTAGTTTAAGTACAATTCCCTTGGTCTCGATGAGTAGAACTGAAATGTAGATAAGCAAAATGGAGTGCATGAGCATGACTAAGAAATTGAGTGACTCCGATGACTAGGTGAATACTGTGATTAACCTACTGAAGCCTGACAAAAAATTCTTAAAAGCATATGTCTGCAAGGTATTAGAAAACATAAAGAGAAAACATTATCTGTTTTGTGGAGTTGTAATGGTGCATAATATATGCTTGTAATTAATGTTAAACATGGTACTGGAAAATTAAGCTTGCTGAGTAGTGTTCTAAGCTGCATACATTTAATACGCCTCTGGGAAGATACCTTTCTCAGCCTTCCATTTGGTATTTTGTCTGTATGTGAAGATTCTCAGTGAGCTGCTCTACAGATCATCTTTGGGCTTTAATGTGTTGCTAATACTACTGATGATGCCCTGGTATGGGGATTGATCAGAGAAGAGTATAAGAAAAGACTGATTTGGTTACTGAGTAGACTGAAGCTATATAAAGTCAAGTTTAGAGTAAATCTAAAATTATAGTACAAAGTTGAGCTACGTGGGCCATGTTTTAACTGCAGAGGTTCTGAAGTGATGACAAGAACATCAGAGCTGGGCTACAGATGTATCCATCAGGGGATACATGCACTTATGAGATTTCTTGGCATAATAAAGTACCATTTCAGGTATGGACAGAATATCTCAAACATGGGCATGCCATTAATTATATTATTGAAACAAATATGGCATGGCACTAAAGTGACTATCAAGAAAAGTGTTTTAAATTGTTCAGTTAGTGACAAAAGCATATACACACAAACACTGGGGTATTTGGGTCCATTGCCTGCAAACCATTAGATCTTCTATAATCAGTTCTCCCTCCCTTTCTTTCCCAGTTGGCAAGAGCCAGTCAAGGATAAACATTATCTTGGCAGGTATTAGTGCTTTTCTGTTATTGAATTTGAATCCTAGTCCACCCCCAAGTGGCTGAAATTCTCTCCTGCAAGGCAACAGCCTACTATGCCTTCTGGTGGGAGCATACATTTTCCAGCATATGCACTTTGAAGTCAGCCACACAGATGTGGCTTGGCAGAGCCATGTACATGTCCCTAGTCCATTTATTGCATGATGTGTACCCCCTTCTCAAGTAAGTGCATTACAGTAGGCTGGACAACTTCGTTCTCCCAGAATAGGTGAGTTGCAATTGGCTTCACCCACACACACACACCTCATCCAATGCCTGAGTCACTAACTGAACTTGAGTCATCTTGGTCATAGTCAGGCTTCATCCTCTGTGCTACAGAGTCAAAGATGACACTAGAATATTTTCATATGAATAAGCCAATTACACTACAAGTAGATGTGAGACAAAATAGAACAGGTATAATGATTTTGCAGGAAGGCAACACAGTTGGCTGAGGGTCAAGACCACCAGAATAGATATGCTTAGGTAAAGAACAGCTAAATATGATTTATGACTATGCAAAGTTTCATTGGTATATTTATAGGAAAGAAGTGCAAGTAGAAAAAAACTGCTCTTGAGTACAATCAAAATGTGTTGTACAGGCCACTGAGCAGGCTGGTCCTTTCAGTGAGTTCCATTTATGTAAAGTAATGTCAGTGAAATCAATAAAAGTGCTATTGGAGTTTGCAGTCTTCCCCACAATTGTGTGACCATTGATTTGGTATATATCATTTTTTTGGGGGGGGATTGTAGAGGGCCTTGCCAACTGCAAAAAAGTCTTACTTCTGGAGTCACTGAAAGTGTTTTTCGGAGATTTTACTTTGCATAAATGACGCTTGCTCAAATTACCATCAGTGAATTCCCAGGTTGCAAAGAATGCTGTTGCATTTACAGAAGTATGACTTGAGACTGAGTTGTAATCCAGAAAAATAGACACATGCAGCAGGTCTGCTGAGATTTCCATACATCTTACAGCAGCAAAACAATCTGTGTACAGAAGACCTAGAAGATAACAGGGTTATACCATAATTATTCACAAGAGAAAAAAAAGTTAGAATGGTTTTAGAAATGTACTAAGGAAGAGGCAGAAAAACAAATAATAACGTTACAATAAAAGGCGAGAACAGAAGTCAGTTGTGAGGAAAACAATACAGAAGAGATTATCTGTATGTTAAGTCTGACTGTTTAAAGGAGATAAACCGGTAATACCAAATCAGATAAGAAATGAAGTGTTGACAGAAATACAGACGCATCACTTGGGAATAGTCGAGTGTAAAGAAAAAAACAGTGATGAGTTTATTTTGTTCAGGTCTGCAAAAATAACACTGGAAAGTCAAAACTATGCTGTGTTAACTACTTATCACAAGAATAATCAAAGAGAAGCTAGATTATCTTATTTATCTTTAAGTAAACCATGCAACAAACTGGGACAGATTTCTTTCATTATCAAGAGGCAAAATTTTCGGGGTACATTTTTTAATAGTCTAAATGATTGGCCACCAATGATTTAAAACGAAATGGAAACAAATCTAACCAGCCATAGTGGGGGGGGGGCTCTGCCCCCCCTAACTAACTATACCAACTCCAAGATTGCACTATAGTGCAGAAAAGGGCAAAGTTCATCATAGGTTGGTACTAGTCTATCGGCCCTAGGGCCTATACAAGCCTAGCCATAACAATTCCCTGGCTATTTCTTCCCACACTATTTACTTGCTGAACCCCTGTCTAGCAGGGCGACTGACGTGATCCCCGGGGTGAATTTCTTTTCTCCCATCCAATTGTCAAGGTTCCTTTCGAAGAGAGCCAAAGAGGTGCTCTGCTTGACATGTATGGGCAGTCTATTCCAGAGTCTGGGGAGTCTCTGGGTCAAGAACCTATCCCTCCAGCATGTTTTGTTTATTGTGATTACAAGGTTTAGATCCCTGGAGCATGTGGCTCTGAGGGATTGGGATTTCTTTAAGTGTAGTATGTCCAACAGCTCAGGGTTTGACATGGCTTTGTATGTTAAGCAGAGATCGCCTCTGAGTAGACGATATGCGACAGAGTATAGCTGGAGTTTTTTAAGGCGGTCAGCATAGGGCATCTGCTTTAGGCCTGTGATTCTTTTAGTGAGGTATTTCTGTGGCCTTTCCAGTTGTTGCAGGTGTCTTGAGAGGTACATACCAAATGGGGCATTGTATTTTATAATGGGTCTAATGAGGGATGAGTACAGTGGAACAATGACCTCCTTTTTTTCTGGATGAAAAGCCCTTAGTGATGAGGTGTGCCACATAGAAGGATTTCCTGACTGTTATGGCGATGTGGTTATCGATGGTGAGACCACTGTCCACCTGTGTCCCAAGTCTGTTATCACACTTTCGGTGTTTAGTGTACTGCCACCTATGTGGTAATTCACGGGTACATGTTTTTTTGCCAAAGGGGATAACTATACATTTCTTGGCATTGAGCTTGAGCCCATGGCTCTGGCACCAAGCATCTGTTTCTGAAAGGCCCTTTTGTAGAGTATCCACATCATTTGGAGATTCAGTAATGGCTCCCAGTTTGCAGTCATCTGTGAACTTTGTTAGCCAGAGTCCTTTAGTATTGGCCTGTACTTCAGAGACGTAGATGCCAAACAAGAGTGGTCCCAGGACTGAACCCTGAGGTACTCCACTTGTCACTTGTCTGGAGCTGGATTTGGAGTCAGCTTCTTTTACAGTGTGGGTTTTGTCAGTAAGCCAATTGGCAAACCATCGAGTGACGTAGGGATTAATGCCCAGCTTAGTAAGTTTATCTATGATTCCAGAGTGGAGGATGGTGTCGAAGGCCTTGGCGAGGTCCATATAGGCTGTGTGGACCGCCTTACCCTCATCCACGGCTCTGGAGACTGATTCAAAGCAGTCAGTCAGGTTCAGGAGACAAGATCAGCCCTTCACGAACCCAAACTGGGAGGGGTCCAGTGTTTGAAGGTTGCTAATGTCTTTGTTTATAAGTTCCATGATAATACGTTCCATGGCCTTACAGATCAGGCTCGTCAGACTGATGGGGCGGTAGTTCCCGGGATCAAAGGTGGATCCCTCCTTGTGGAGTGGGATAACTTTAGCTGTGCACCACTCAGTGGGCATGTAGCCTGAGGTGAGGCTATGATTAAACATGACACTTAGGTGAGGTGCCAGTTCATTTTGTAGTTCATGCCCGGGATGTCATCTGTTCCCATGGATGCTGTATTCTTAGCTTTGGAGAGTGTGTTTTTTTTACCTGTGTGGCCATTATTACCAGAATTTAGCAATCTTCTGGTATTGAGATGGGCCATTTAGGGGGTGAGAGGGGGGAGAAGTTGGCGCTGAATCGATCTGCTAGGATATTGGCACTATCCTTGGGATCAGTATATTTAATGCCATTCTGTTGTAGCTCAGAGCAGATCTGAGCATTGCCATTTAGATTCTTGACATAGTTATAGAGTGCCTTGTGGTTGTCTTTGGAATCTTTGGCAATTTTATTTTCGTAACAAGTTTTGGAGGATTTTATGAGGGATCTCAGTTTCTTACTGTGGCTGGTAAGGGAGTTTTTTGCATCCTGGGATTTTCCTCTCTTCTGCAACAGTTTCTTCCTTTTGTTGTAAAGATTGTTTATGGCAGGGGACCACCAGATTGGCTTTATTTTTTTGGAGGAGAGCATCTAGGTTCTATTTGGGATGGCATGATTCATGCATGAGTGGATTTGCTCGTACAGTGCCTTAGTGTAGGACTCAGCAGTTGAACTTTCAGTTCCCATCTGTATGGGTGTCATGAAGTTTGTCACTTCTGACTTGAGTAGCATGAAGTTGGCTTTGGGGAAGTTTTTTATGGAGGTTTCCTTACTGGGGGGTGGGAGTGGGATGTGGATGTTAAGGGTGATTAGCTTATGGTCTGGCCTGACCAACGAGGGGGTGACCATAGATGTGAAGCATTGATTTCCCATGTTGGTAATGACCAGGTCTAGGATATTGGAGCCCCTGGTGGGACGATGGATTAGTTGATTCAGGGTGTTGGAATTTATGAATTCCAAGAACCGTTGGGCAAAGGTGTTGGTACACGAGTAGTTTTCCCAGTTAATGGCAGGGTAGTTGAAGTCACCCAGTATTAGGGTGTTTGGTTGTATCTTAATATTTTCCAGTATGTTTAGAAAAGTGTAGTGAGAATCTTGGGGCATGGTGGGGGATCTGTAGCAAGCTACAATTTGGATTGCAGTCTTATCTAGTGATAGTTACACCTGGAGAATTTCAGACGCATTGTGTTGGGCAATTAGCCTGGTAGTGTGAATATTCTTGGTGAATATGGACACTCCTCCACTTTTAGTGTTTCGATTCTGGTTTGGTGGCCAAAAAGTAATAGTTTTGTAGCCTGGTATTGCAGGAGTGCTCTCTGGAGCCCTGAACGAAGTCTCAGTTACGCACAGATATCAATGTTCTCCATTTTTAGGAGTGCCTCGGCAGAGTGCATTTTGAGGTTTAGACTTCTAGCATTGTGTAGTATTACCTTCAGGTTTTGCATGCTTGTACCTGTTATGGTGGTGGTTTTTCCTTTAAACTTTGCCTAAAAAGGCACTATAGGGGTGGCAAGAGCCTTAGCCAGTAACCTGAATCCCAGGGGCGACAGGTGCAGACCATCTCTGGCAAAGCATTGTGGTCTGTCGATCATGTCGTCCCAGGCAGACAGATACTGGATCCCCTTTGAATGACACCAGAAGCTTAGCCAATTGTTGAAGTCAATCATTTTGTCCTTATCATTCTGGGTGAAGGCAGGATGCTACTCAGGGCTAGGGTCATACCTATCTGGGCCACATGATCCGAGAGCTCTTTCATGTCTCTTTTCATGTAGTCCAGGGAGGTACGTCTCAAGTCATTCACTCCAACATGGACAATGACAGAGTTGTATTTGTACTTGTTGTGGAGTGACTTGAGTGCATGTGCTATGTGGCGGATCCTGGCGCCCGACAGGCAGCTGACTGTAATTTTCTCCTTGCTCAGCCTGGTGAGTGGGACATCAGTGTGCCTGACTATAGAGTCACCTATGACTAAAGTGTTAGGTACATTGTCTTGCCTTAGGGGTGTTTCTGGGTGGCACACTGGTGTTGTGACCTATGTGACACTTTGGTTGTGATTGGTGTTTGTGTTTCAGCTTCGGAGGTCCTTGTTGCTTGGGTAGGTTACAGTTAAGGGCCTCCGCATATGTGGATTTAGTGTTGCTATGTGTGGGTGTTGGTGGTATGGGTTTAGAAGGGCTATGTGTTGCTTGAGGTGTAGTGTGGGTGTTAACCTTCTCCTCTTGACTGTCTAGCAAAATCTTGGGTGGAGAGAGCTTTGCTTCCAGTTTGGCTATGTAAGTGCATCTCTCACAGGTTGTAGTGTTGGGTGGTAGGAGGAGAGGGTTGTCTGTGTACATGAGACAATTGCTGCATTGTCCCAGTATGCCCAGATTCACCAGGTGGACAGGCGAAATCACGGCAAGCTGACCCTTGGACATGCCATGGTGGCCAAGTGGTTAGTTTCCCGGTGTTAAATTGCAGTGATCCGGATGTTCATAAAATTAACTTTTGTGCAACCTCATCTTGATGTTTTGCCATTCGATAAACTGACCATTCGAGAAATAGAAGTAGATCCATCTAAACACCCAGAAAATCTGCAGTGATACTTTTTGATACATAGCAAACAATAAACTAGGCTGAAACCACTAACTAAAAGTGGCCCTGTAGGACAGCTACCTGTAGTCCAGGAACAAAGATACTTTAGGCTTGTATTAGATCATAGCTTAACTTTCTGGATACATTTAGAAATCTAAGCATAAAGGCACCAACTCGGTTAAAAGTGGCTTACAAAATCTTCCACCTAATAGCTAAGTATGCCAGGCAACCTATTATCATAAGTGTTCTCTTGCCAGGGCTATAATACTCCTTAGCAGCATTTGTACTACTTTCCTCATGAAACTCCATAAAATACCAAAAAATAAAATACTGTGATTTATTAACATGAGTCCGATCACCGAACATCATGGTACAGCTACAAAGGCCAACTAGCTACCAATTGCTACTAGAGCAACCTCTTTATTAAGTACATTAATTTTCATATTAATAAATGACAACTACTATCCTCTATTAAAGAACAACATTTAGATTAGAAGAAGCTTGTACTGACTTATGAAGCCAAGAAAGGACACTGCTTTGCTGATCTGTTTTTACAATTTTTACACTAGCATTAGCAGGTAGGGTCTTTCTCAAAAATATTACCAGCAACTTAACACATGCTTCCAAGTACTACAAGAAATATTTAAAAATTAAGCTATATTCAGAAACATTCTTAAAAAGCACCTGGTGGACGAAAACAGATGTATGCATATTTTGACAAACCTAGATAAATAATATATGTGTGAAGGATGGCACAGTGGTGCAATAGTAGTGTTGTTGCCTCTCAGCAACTGGTTCTCCAGTTCGATTCTCAGCTGGGGTGCCTTTTGTGCGGAGTCTGCATGTCCTCCCTGTGTTCGTTTGGGTTTCCTCTGGGTATTCCGGTGTCCTCCCATGTTACAAAGACATGGGTCTGGAGTGTTTCTCCCTGTGCCTCCACTGAAAATTAGTTTTGTTCCAAGTCGGACGCTCCCGATAAACAAATGTTAAATAAATAAATAAAATAAAGTGTATATAGACCCCACAAAAGCGTTACTCCTCACTTTCTTAAAAATACACAAACAAACTCACTGCTGCCATCTACTGGCAGCTATACATCCCAGTTAACATTATCTCTAAATGATGTAAATGGACAAGAAGTCCAAGCAAGAGCCTATTGTAACACATTCAAAACTTGTTTACTGAATGTTGAAATTTGATATAAAGTTACTTCATTCATATTCCCCTTGTACTAGTATATTTCAAAGGTTTAGTAGCAAGTTTCTTGCATAATTATTTTAAAAGGTCAGATGAAGATGTATAAATGCTCCAGTTATCCCGCTCCACAAAGGTGGAGCCACAACGGACCCCAGGAACTATCACCCTATAAACCTGACTAGCCTGGTCTGCAGGGCTATGGAACGCATCATCATGGAACTCATTAACAGAGACATTGGGAACCAACAAACCTTGGACCCTCCCCATTTTGGCTTTGTTAAGGGCAGGATCATTCCTCCTGAACCTGTTGGACTTCTTTGAGACAGTTATCAAAGCATTAGACGAGGGAAAGGAGGTCCACACAGCCTACCTAGACCTCGCAAAGGCTTTCAACACCATTCCCCATTCTAGTATTATAGACAAACTCACCAGCTTGAACATAAACCCCTACGTCATGAGATGGGTTGCCAACTGGCACATGGATAGAACCCACATTGTGAGAGTTGCAGGCTCTACGTCCAACTCTAAACCGATTACAAGTGGCGTCCCCCAGGGCTCAGTCCTAGGACCCCTCCTGTTCGGTATATACTTCTCAGAGGTACAGGCGAGCATAGGAGGACTATGGCTGACCAAGTAAACTAGGGGCCATAATTGATTCTCCGGCTGATACAGACACCCTCCAGATGGGTTTCACTGAGACGGATACCTGGTATCAAAATCATGGCCTCAAGCTAAATGCCAAAAAGTGCATAGTCATCCCCTTTGGAAAAAATAAAGTACCCGTGAACTACCACATAGGTGGTAGTCCCCTTAATACAGAAAATGGACCCAAGGGTCCCAAGTAGATAGTAATCTCTCCTTTGATAATCATATTGCCAAGGTGGTTAGAAAATCCTTCTATGTGGCCAACCTAATCACAAAAGGGTTCACATCTAGAACAAAAGAGGTTATTGTGCCTCTCTGCTCATCACTCATTAGACCCATCATAGAATACAACACCCCATTTGGGATGTACCTTACAAGATACCTGCAACAGCTGGAAAGACCACAAAAGTACCTCACCAAGAGGATTACTGGCCTCAAACAGATGCCCTATGCAGCCCGACTCAAGAAACTCCAGCTGTACTCCGTTGTAAACTGCTTACTCAGAGGTGATCTCTGCCTGACATACAAGGCCATGTCCAACCCAGAATTGATTCATAGATTCATAGATTAATACTAAGCTAACTGCCCTTGCGAGACATTTTAAGCCTAGCCAATTATCCCCTGTGAGACTCAAACCCTGCAACTTGTGTTTGTAAGACAAACACTTTAACCATTAGGCCACCCTCCCAACATGCTCCACCTAAAAAAAAACAAATCCTGGAGAGCCACACGCTCTAGAGATATAAACCTCACCACAACGATAAATAGGACATGGTGGAGGGATAGATTCCTGTCCCAGAGACTCCCCATGCTTTGGAACAGGATTCCAATATACATGAGGCAGAGCCCCTTACTAACACTCTTCAAGAAAAACCTTGATGGGTGGATGGGAAACAGAAAATTTACCCCGGGGATCACTGCAGTGGCTCTGCTGGACAGTGGCGCAGGGAACTAATGGCTCTGCTGGACAGAGGCACAGGGTACTAATCTAAGGGGGTGGCGAAGGCCAACACATTCTGGCTAGGCTTATAAATGCCCTTGGGCAGATAGCCTAGTACTTACCTATGAACCTATTATGTTTTCCTTTATGTATTTATCATCATAAATTTCCTTTTTCTGATTATGACTTTGTAAACTTGTATGTCACAACTCCAAAAAAGAATGTTCAAAAATATATCCTTTTGGCAAATGTGACA
Source organism: Protopterus annectens (assembly GCF_019279795.1). Classification (NCBI taxonomy): domain Eukaryota; kingdom Metazoa; phylum Chordata; order Ceratodontiformes; family Protopteridae; genus Protopterus; species Protopterus annectens. The sequence continues at coordinate 107,151,802 of NC_056747.1, forward strand.
TCTCATTATTTGAAATATTGGAGTTATATTTATCTCATCCAGGAAAAAAGAGGTCATCGTTCCCCTCTACTCGTCACTCATTAGACCCATTATAGAGTACAACACCCCTTTTGGTATGTACCTCACAAGACATCTACAACAACTGGAAAGACCGCAGAAATACCTCACAAAGAAGATTACCGGCCTCAAACAGATGCCCTATGCAGACCGTCTCAAATATCTCCAGCTTTACTCCTTCGCATATTGCCTACTCAGAGGCGATCTCTGCATAACATACAAAGCTATGTCAAACCCAGAGCTGTTGGACATGCTCCACTTAAAGAAGTCCAAATCACTCCGAGCTACACGCTCTAGGGACCTAAACCTTGTCACCACAATAAACAAAACATGCTGGAGGGATTGAGCCTGTCCCAGACTCTGGAACAAAATACATATCTATATCAAACAAAGCTCCTCATTAGCACGCTCCAAGAAAAATCTTGATGATTGGAAGGGGAAATAGGAAATTCACCCCGGGGATCACTTCTGTGGCTCTGCTCGACAGGGGCACAGGAAAATAATTTTCTTGGGTGGCGAAAGACAGGGTACCTTTTTGGCAAGGCTTATAAAGGCCCTAGGGCCAATAGCCTAGTACCTACTTATGAACCTATGGTTTGTGCCTAAAAAGGGTCCTCTCACCAGTACAAAGTAGAATAAAATAACTATGAAAAGAATAGTATATTGTGTTTCTGAGCTATATATTGAGTTCTGAAGAGAAATTGCATATGTATACATCAAATTACCGCATTATACTGACAATAACTTTACTTGTAGCATGACATCTTAGTCTTACATAGCAAGATCTGTTCCTATACTCTTAACATGTCTTCTTCAAAGCCTTGACATTTTGTTGAACCTAATACACCATAATGTACTCTGTCATAGCTGCCATTCACATTTCTCTCAAGACAAGTTAATGCGAGTACCAGTACAAAATACTAAACTACCCTTCCTACATTTTCTGAGTAAATATAAAAAGGTCTCTGTCCATGTACTTGTACAACATCTCATGTTACAAGCATTTTCCCCAGTGGCTACTACACTCCCTGCCACTGATACTACTGTACAAAGGTGATATAAAAAGTAACCCTGGTCCAAATTACCATTCACCAGCACGTACCACAGCCCCTAAACAATGCTACTTCAAACTGAAGGCCTCAGGATCATACATCTCAAGAGCATCTATAACAATACACCAGAGTTTCATGCATGGCTGATTTCTATTAAGCCTCATATTCTAACCATGCCAGAATCATAGTTGAAGCCACATGCTATGTGCGTGGTGAGGAATTTCAGAACCCTGGCCACCAAGTATTTAGAAATGACTGCAGAGGAAAAAGAGAAGGGGTGGAAATGTTTGTAACAAATACAGTCTGTTAGGGACTCCACAAAAATCAGACTCAAAGCTTCCCTGGAGATAAACCATGATTATTGCTTACAAGATGCATTTATTAACTGGAGGCTTTGGCACACCTTGGAAAATGCACAGTTATAACACATCTATCAATAAATACTTAGCTGTGAAATCATACTAACTTGTGTCTAAATTCTACACTAATTTTTTGATAATGTTCTATTTTGCATGATGAATAGTTATGCATCAATAAGACCAGTCAGGATAGAGAACGCTTTCCCGGATAAGCATTCAGTGAAGGAATGCACTGTTCTTAAAAAGATTCAACCTGAAAAATACACAAAATGCAGTGAGACAGAAACTCAGGAAATACTTGCAGTTTACTCAGCAATAAATACCAATATACTGAATAAATAAGACAGGAAAATGACTTATGCTCTGAAAATAATTAGCAAAAAAAAAAAGTTTTGCAAAAGAATTAATAAACTGCTTGGGAAAATGGCAACATTAAGGATGATCTTGGATAAAAAAAATTCTCCTTGGGATACTGCTAAGAAATCTGTGGACTGTTTTTCATCCATTTTGCAACAACTCATTAGGAATCTAATTGGACAATAAGTTCCCCTTGCAGCCAGCACTAACAGGGAACTTCTTTAGTTTAACTTTTTGCCCATCTCTGCTAGTATGGTAAGAAAATTGCAACTACAAATAAAATTTCATGTCTGTGCTTCAGGGGATGAACTTTCATAACCAAACTGTCACAGTTCTTTGCTGAGATGGCAGACATGCTGACTAATAAAAGCTTACACAAAGGTTGTGCATCTAACATATGGAAGTGTACCAAGGTTATCCTTCTACTCAAAGGTGGTATAATTGAGTGGAAATATATGGGCCACTAAGCATCTCAGCCCCTCGCAGAAGTGTTGGTTCTAGTAACGGACCTGTAATTCACCTTATAGCTACATATAAATTACCTCTTTGCAAACAGTAAATAGGAATTCATGAATCTGGGCATAATACCTAGTCAGTACTACTCAAATTAGTTAACTTTTGTTGCCAGCAGCTATAAAAAGACCTACAAATACTTGCCCTCCTCTTTGACTTTAGCAAGGTTTTTGCCCCAGTTAAAAACGTCCTTCTCACTCCATTAGGAGAAGATAATGTTTCTGCAGAATAAGCAACCCAGTCTCTTTAATAATTAACAAATATTTACAAGAAGCATATGGTCCAACAATATGGAAAGCTTCTTACATTATACTAATGCATAAAGGAGTTATCTCAGCTGAACATTCAAACTGTTGACCTATCATGATGTTCCCTCAAACTTCCTAAAGTACTACAAAGATGCATCCATCATCAAATTCTGAATGTTCTGATAAACACTTATAATGCAAACAGAAGTGCCATAGACATCAATACTAGGACCCCTCTTAGTTAATATATTTATAAATGGCATGCACAAAGCAACAAGCATGCAGCAGTCATATAATATTGCTGATGACTCGGCTCTTGTTTGCATAGCTGTAACAATATTTCAGTTACAAATGAACACCCAAGACTCCTTCTCTATTTAGACCTGACTAAAATGATCCTAGCTACTCCTGAATCCCCCCACAAAAAATATTAATCTCATTTACCTCCAGTAACCCCTACCATTTAACACAACAATAAATATACTTTCATCTAACAACAGCAAAATGGAACAAGTCACACATACCAAATTTTTGTGTGGAGTCATGGAAGACAGACCTAAATCTGATTAGCAGATCAGTGTTTTTCAAAAAAATAACCTCAAATTAGGGCTATTTTCAAAGCCAGGCCATATATGACTGACCACAGCAGAAAAGTAATTGCAAAAACCCTCTAATTTCCAAGTCTGCTGGATGAATCTACAATTTTCACAAATCTGTAAACTACACTGATGAACAAGCTTGAAATGTGCCATTATAAAAAAAAGTAAATTTGCATCCAGCCTCCAAATTTGAAACTTACAAAGCATGAATTAGCTAGAACTATCACATCAGATATTATGTATACAGCAGCTCATAATGACATGAAATACTGTACCATATTTCAAACACCCCAGCAATCATTATTATAAAATGGTACAAAGTCAAAAGGAAGTGTTGATTAGAGAGGATCAACACCTAATAGAATCCTAAAAATCTAACAACTCGGATAAGGGCTTCTTATGCTAAGTAAGTATTGTTAAACTGTGGAACAACATTCCCCTCACCATCAAACAAGCAACATATTTGTTTTTAAAACCAACAGCTAACTACATCTAAATCGCACTAGAATACATAGTCGTTTTGAATCTCCAGCATAAAAATACTCAAACAATAAAGATTTCCTCTTCTCGCTTACTAAACCATTTCTTTCCAAATTACTTTTTAGGTCTTAGTGAAGTAAATATATATCACCACTTTCATAAGGAAACATATGTATTATTGCTCTAATATCAAGTCGCATGTCAGTATTTTGCATGACTTTTGCTCCCATATTCTGTGCTCTCTTCTGCTTACTAATGTTGTTACATTTATGCTGATAACTGCCTACTCTGGTAACATTTGATAATGTGCATCAATAACAATCTTTAGCACTTATTATGTTTTAAATCTTTGTATGTAATTCCTGTTAATTCCTAAGTTATTTTTGTTCTTTTTCTGCACCGTCCTTTCTGTACAGTTTGTCTAAACATTGCTATATCGTGCTTGCACTATTTTCTTCCCAGGCTTCTACTGAGAATAGACATGTTACCCAGTCAGATATTCCTGATAAAAAGCAAATAAATAATAAGAAAATAAAATTCTCATTGACAGGAATGGCTGTAGCAAGCTGATCATTCACTCTTTAAAAGCCACCTTGCAAAACACATTCAGCCAGCAGTGTGGCAAAAAATGGGGTTCCTTGAGGGTCAGTCTGGTACCCCTACTGCTTTGATTTTAACAAGGCAGGAAGAAGTACACAGTTGGCACAACTGAAAGAAGCTATGCTTGCTCAAGGCAGGACCTGCCATAGGCATAGGTCACTAGGAAGCCAGCAAGGGTACCAATTTTGCTTCTCGTGTAGGGATGATTTTTCAGGTATTTATTTATTTTTTAAATGAAAATAAATGTTTTGTGAAGCATTTGGTCCATCATTTTGTTCATCTTACTGAGATTTCATGAATGGCTTGAATTTTTCTAGATTATTAAATCTTAAATATTGTTTTTTTTTTATTACCCCTCACATTGATAATGTTAACTTCAAGTTTAAACAGCCAGGATTTAATCCCCTGTATCATCCAGTAGGTAAGATGTCTGATGAATATGCCATGAAAGAATTACATGCCAACCAAGGGTATTCATTTAAACTCTGGACAGTGTAATTTGTCTAAGAAGGAACTCGGGCAACAATTTCTTTGTCGGCCACTGTTGACATAGTTATCACCCATGCGGATGTAGGTGGGGCAGTATTTATATGGAACCATTCTAATTATGATAGTCAAGCCAAGATACAGCTCTCCAATTAAACATTTTACAGTAGTCAGCAACAAGGCCCTATTAGCAGTTTAAAAAAAAGAAATTGATCTTTTTTTGGACCAGGCAGTTCACATGACATCATTAACTCTGAGGTAGTTATGAAATTGATTGTCAGTGATCCAGTGAAAGAATATTTCTGCCTGTTGCCTGAAATTCATAAGACTATACAGCCTATACCAGGGTGACCAGTAGCAGCTGGAAAGGGCTCTCTTAATGAACCGTTGTCTAAATTTCTCAAAACAGGTTTAAAGGCTCATTTAACACTAGTTTAGCTATGCAACAGTTTTTGTTAGTTCAGGAGTATCTCATCTTATGTTTTTACAATTTCTGTTGGATTTGACATGTATGGCTTCAACCCCCTGCACCAACTAATATATGCTAACCCTAACCCTAAATCTGGACCTGCCGCTAACCTTACCCTTATACCTTACATCAGGTAATAACTCCGTAATAACTCCCAAACAGTTGTACACACACTTAACCCCAAATAGTCACACACACACACACACACACACACACACACACACACACACACACACACACACACACAAAATATATGTCCTAAACTTAACCTACATAAACGTTTCCACTCCTACCCAAATCTCATTTACCTTTGTCTGTAAAACAGACATTTGGAGTTCATATGTTCAGCAATACTGATGTGCGACAATCACTACCACGCCTTGTAGTTATTGAACAAATGCACGTTCAATAAACTGCAGGGGAGCCATATGGGTCTATATGAAAAGCACAAAGGTGTATTTACCCGAATATGTAAATACTGAAACATATTCCACGAACCGCAAATACACCGAATGCCCTAAACTGCAAAATTCAAAAATTAGAACCGTCATAGTCGTCCCACCTCACCGCCCGCTACATACTACCTACCCAAATAAACTAAATAAACCACATACATACACTAATCAAAACCCTACTTCTAACCCTACACTAAATCTTGCATATACCACCATGTACGCACTTACCTTAACCCGCACCCTAACCCTAAGCAGTCCAGAAGACCATTAAGGAGCCTAGCACAAATTCTCAGTTGACCCAAAGCATTGTCTGGTTAAGTGACCTGCTCAAGAGCACACATCAAGGAAATAAAGGCTGAGGATATCAGACTCTGTTCTACAGGAAGTAGCTTGTCAACAGCTCATAATACTAATCCTCTGCCCTAATTAACAGACTAAAACACTGGGCTTGTTCAGCATTTGGAACCGGCACCTTTCACATCCAAAGCAAGAATCCTGCCTTTACAACAACAAACCATAGCATATGTGTGTGTATGTATGTGTGTGTGTGTGTATATTGCCCTGTTCAATCACAGCCTCACCTCAGGCTTTGTCTCTACTGAATGGCACACTGCTATAGTCATCCCTCTCCACAAAGTAGGAGCGACTACAGACCCTGGGAGCTATCTCCCCATTAGCCCGATGAGCCAGACATGCAACGCTATGGAATGCATCATCATGGACCTAATAAACAAGGATATAGGGAATCTCCAAACTCTGGATCCCATACAGTTTGGTTTTGTGAAAGGTAGATCATACTTGCTCAACTTGGTCAACTTCTTGACACCTATGAACCTATGAATCTATATGTATATGTATGTATATATATTTGTATGTAAACTCTATAACCTCCTTACCATCTATCAGTTCAAGACTGCTCTCAAGTCTTATGGCTCTGCCCATGCACCTTTCCTGACTAAAAACCATAATTCTCCTAATATTTTAAACTCTCTTATCTATATGCTACAGTGCGTTGTGATCTATGTTCTGACTCTTCAGTCTTATTTCATTTTGTTCTATTCTCTTAACCCATCAACCTTTGCATAACCTACTCCTGTATTATTGTATGTTTTTTATTATTTGTTATTATGGTATCATAAGTCTTATTGTATATTACTAGTTGTATATTTTTTTATTGCTCTGTAATTTTACTGTTTGTCATGATCACTACTGCAACACTGTTTGTATGCTTGGAGCTTTTCTCACCGGGCCTCCCAGTAAAAAAAAAAAAAAAAAAAAATATATATATATATATATATATATATATATATACATACATACATACATACACACACAGCTATAGATATAGACATAAAATAGCTAGATGTAGATGTAAATATATATTGAAACATGTCAGATATAAAAGTGAGTAATATATCTTTAAAAGTGTGCTGCAGTGTAGAGTGTGGAAAAATTATCATAGCAGTGAGTGAGCAACACTAAACCCACATATGCGGAGGCCCTTAACATTAACCTGCCCAAGCAACAAGGACCACCGAAGCTGAAACGCAGACAAACACCAGTCACAACCAAAGTGACGCATAGCTCACAACACCAGTGTGCCACCCAACAACAGCCCCTAAGGCAAGACAACATTCCCAACACTTTAGTCATAGGTGACTGTATAGTCAGGCACACTGATGTCCCACTCACCAGGTTGAGCAAGGAGAAAATTACAGTCAGCTGCCTGTCGGGTGCCATGATCCGCCACATAATGCATGCACTCAAGTCACTCCACAAGTACAAATACGACTCTGTTATTGTCCATGTTGGAGTGAATGATGTGAGACGTACCTCCCTGGACTACATGAAAAGAGACATAGAAGAGCACTTGGATCATGTGGCCCAGGCAGGTATGACCCTAGCCCTGAGTAGCATCTTGACTTCACCCAGAATAATACCACAGTATAAAGACAAAATGATTGACTTCAACAATTGACCAAGCTTCTGGTCTCATTCAAAGGGGATCCAGTATCAGTCTGTCTGGGACAACATGATCAACAAACCACGATGCTTTGCCAGAGATGGTCTGCACCTGTCACCCCTGGGATTCAGGTTAATGGCTAAAGCTCTTGTCACCCTGTAGTGCCTTTTTTAGGCAAGATTCAAAGGACAAAACCACCACTGTAACAGATACAAGCATGCAAAATCTGACAGTAATGCTACTCAGTGCTAGAAGTCTAAACCTCAAAATGCACTCTTTCGAGGCACTCCTAAAAATGGAGAACATCGATATCTGTGCAGTAACTGAGACCTGGTTCAAGACTCCAGAGAGCACCCCTGCGATACCAGGCTACAACTCTTACCACAAGTTTTGGCCACCAAAGCAAGACCGAAATACTAAAGTTGGGGGAGTGTCCATATCCACCAAGGATATTCACACCTCCAGGCTGGTTGTCCAACACAATGCATCTGAAATTCTCCAGGTGCAACTAACACTAGGTAAGACTGCAGTCCAAATTGTAGCTTGCTACAGATCCCCCACAATGCCCCAAGATTCTCACTGCACCTTTCTAAACATACTGGAAATATTAAGATACAACCAAACACCCTAATACTGGGTGATTTCAACTACCCTGCCATTAACTGGGAAAACTATTCGGGTACCAACACCTTTTCCCAACGGTTCTTGGAATTCATGAATTCCAATGCCCTGGATCAGCTAATCCATTGTCCCACCAGGGGCTCCAATATCCTAGACCTGGTCATTACCAACATGGGAGATAGATGCTCCGCACCAGTAGTCATCCCTTCATTGGTCAGGTCTGACCATAAGCAAATCACCCTTGACATCCACATCCCACCCCCACCCCCCAGTAAGGAAACCTTCATAAAAAAACTTCTCCATAGCCAACTTCATGCTACTTAAGTCAGAAGTGACAAACTTCATGGCACCCATGCAGACGGGAGCCGAATGTTTGACTGCTGAATCCTACACTAAGGCACTGTACGAGAACATCCACTCGTACATGAATCGTGCCATCCCAAATAGAAGCAAGACACTCTTCTCCAAAAAAAGGAAGCCAATCTGGTGGTCCCCTGCCATAAACAAACTATACAACAGAAGGAAGAAACTGTTGCAGAAAAGAGGAAAATCCCAGGATGCAAAAAACTCCCTTACCAGCCTCAGTAAGAAGCTGAGATCCCTCATAAAATCCTCCAAAGCTAGTTATGAAAATAATATTGCCAAAGATTCCAAAGACAACCACCAGGCATTCTATAGTTATGTCAAGAATCTAAATGGCAATGCTCAGATCTGCTCTGAGCTACAACAGAATGGCATTAAATATACTGATCCCAAGGATATTGCCAATATACTGGTAGATAGATTTAGTGCCAACTTCACCCCCCTCTCACCCCCAAAGGGCCCATCTCAATACCAAAAGATTGCCAAATTCCGGTAATGACAGCCACACAGGTAGAAACCACACTCTCCATAGCTAAGAATACAGCATCCATGGGACCAGTTAACATCCCGGGCTGTGTACTACATGAACTACAAAATGAACTGGCACCTTACTTAAGTGTCATGTTTAATCATAGCTTCACCTCAGGCTTTGTGCCCTCTGAGTGGCGCACAGCTACAGTTATCCCACTCCACAAGGGGGGATCCACCTTGGATCCTGACGAGCCTGATCTGCAAGGGCATGGAACGCATTATCATGGAACTTATAAACAAAGACATTGTCAACCTTAAACACTGGACCCCACCCAGTTTGGATTTGTGAAGGGCCGATCTTGTCTCCTGAACCTGATTGACTTCTTCATATCAGTCTCCAGAGCTGTGGACGAGGGTAAGGCAGTCCACACAGCCTATCTGGACTTCACCAAGGCCTTTGACACCATCCCCCACTCTGAAATCATAGATAAACTTACTAAGCTGGGTATAAATCCCTATGTCACTCGATGGGTTGCCAACTGGCTTACTGACATAACCCAGACTGTAAAAGTAGCTGACTCCAAATCCAGCTCCAGACAAGTGACAAGTGGAGTACCTCAGGGTTCAGTCCTAGGACAACTCTTGTTTGGCATCTACTTCTCTGAAGTACAGGCCAACACTAAGGGACTCTGGGTAACAAAGTTTGCAGATGACTGCAAACTGGGAGCCATTATTGAATCCCCAAATGATGTGGATATTCTACAAAAGGGCCTTACAGAAACAGATGCTTGGTGCCAGAGCCATGGGCTCAAGCTTAATGCCAAGAAATGTATAGTTATCCCCTTTGGGAAAAAACATGTACTCATGAATTACCACATAGGTGGCAGTGTACTAAACACCGAAAGTGTGATGAGAGTCTTAGGAACACAGGTGGACACTGGTCTCACCTTCGATAACCACATCGCCACAACAGTCAGGAAATCCTTTTATGTGGCAGACCTCATCGCTAAGGGCTTTTCATCCAGAAAAAAGGAGGTCATTGTCCCACTGTACATATCCCTCATTAGACCCATTATAGAATACAATGCCCCATTTGGTATGTACCTCACAAGGCATCTGCAATAGCTGGAAAGTCCGCAGAAATACCTCACTAAAAGAATCACAGGCCTAAAGCAGATGCCCTATGTTGACCGTCTAAAAAAACTCCAGCTGTACTCTGTGGCATATCATCTACTCAGAGGTGATTTCTGCTCAACATACAAGGCAATGTCAAACCCTGAGCTGTTGGACATGCTCCACTTAAAGAAATCCCATTCCCTCAGAGCAACACGCTCCAAGGATCTAAACCTTGTCATCACAATGAACAAAACATGCTGGAGGGATAGATTCCTGACCCATAGACGCCCCATACTCTGGAATAGACTGCCCATACATGTCAAGCAGAGCACCTCCTTGGCCCTCTTCAAAAGGAATCTTGACGATTGGATGAGAGATAGGAAATTCACCCCAGGAATCACATCAGTCACCCTGTTAGACAGGGGTCCAGGGAAGTAAATATTGTGGGAAGAAATATCCGGGGAATTGTTTGGCTAGGCTTGTATATGCCCTAGGGCCAATAGCCTAGTACCAAACTATGAAACTAAATAATCTGTAGTAGTTAATAATGAGCTCTTAATTACCAATTACTGTGCTATAAAAGTTGGTTCCCAGGCTCAAGGCTTTTTGAAAGTTAGTTTCCCATCTAAAGGAACGATCCAAAGGAAGACCTAAAAGCATGGGTTTCATCAGTCCAATCAAGGCTAAACTGTGATGTGTACCATGGGGATTACCAGTGGCATAGAGTTGAAAGTAAGGCCAGGGAGGTGCTGACAGCTTGAACATCCTGGAAAACCTAGTTCCTGGAGGGTTTTTTTTGGAATGTGTAAAGATACGGAAGGGTACAGTTTCTGAAACTGCAAGCCCAAAGGGCTGTTTGATTTATTTAATTTTGTCACTGAGAGGCCAAATGTGCTCGTTTTTCATTTCTTTTTTTTTTTTTTTAACTGAATTGCTGTTATCTTAACCTGTGTTCCTGGATTATATATATATGTATATATATATATATATATATATATATATATATATATATATATATATATATATATATATATATATATATATATATATATAAAATATATGTGTGTGAATGAGAGAGAGGATAGAGGAATGGTGAGGATGCAAGGAGTAGAGGTGGTGAAGGTGGATGAGTTTAAATACTTGGGGTCAATTGTTCAGAGTAACGGTGAGTGTGGAAGAGAGGTGAAGAAGAGAGTACAGGCAGGATGGAGTGGGTGGAGAAGAGTGTCAGGAGTGATTTGTGACAGACGAGTACCTGTAAGAGTGAAAGGGAAGGTCTGCAAGAGGGTTGTGAGACCAGCTATGTTATATGGGTTGGAGACAGTGGCATTGACAAAAAGGCAGGAGTTTGACCTGGATATGGCAGAGTTAAAGATGTTAAGATTTGCACTGGGTGTGACGAGGGTGGACAGGACTAGGAATAAGTATATTAGAGGGTCAGCCCAGGTTGGAAGGTTGGGAGACAAAGCCAGAGAGGCAAGATTAAGTTGGTTTGGACATGTGCTGAGAAGGGATACAGAGTATATTGGGAAAAAGATGCTAAGGATGAAGCTACCAGGTAACAGGAAAAGAGGAAGGCCTAAGATAAGGTTTATGGATGCGGTGAGAGAGGCCATGCAGGTGATTGGTGTGACAGAGCAAGATGCAGAGGACAGGAAGAAATGGAAACAGGTGATCCGCTGTGGCGACCCCTAATGGGAACAGCCGAAAGAAGATGATGATATATATATATATATATATATATATATATATATTCACTTTATAATTTCAAAATACTGAAATACCGAATTTCAATATTTCGAAATCCTAACCGACAGCACACAATTGCAAAACATACAATCACGAACACATACAAACCATACACCACACAGCACATACATCGTCCAACCCACACTACAACAAACAAAACACACACAAACACAAAAACACAAACAAGCAAACCTAGACTACATGTAAGCAGGGGAGCAAGCTGCCATGCACCCCCCCACCCCCCTACTTATACATACTAACTCCGAGATTGCACAGACACAAAAAGGAAACACACACCCACACATTTCACAGTCCCTCGCACACACATAAACATCACACATATACATACATCCACCCATTCAGACACACTCAAAC